>NC_040885.2:17691938-17749719 GCF_900634795.4 Betta splendens
CAATTTTTTAATTCAAGTACAGATGTAAAACATTTTGACCAACACTGTCACTGAGTGAATGAACTAAATGAGGGCTTCCACTGAAACACTCGTCTCGTTCTTGTTCAAATCCAACCTATACACACAAAAACAGACGGATCTAATGAAGCGGGGCAGAGAAACAGGGAAAGTTGCCTTTATTCTTTGGTGGTCACAGGTGAATAGTTAAAACCACTAATCAGAGGCATTTCTTTACGTCTGTGATTCAGGTCCATAGTTTTTTATTCTGGGATGTGCATTCAGCCTTGTGGTCCAGTGCCAGTGAAGAGGCAGTTAACCTACAACGCTGTTGCCTCGTCTGAGCCCCAAAACAGGCGCTGACCTTTTAAAGTGGCTGCACGACAAAAACAAGAGCAGGAGTCCAGCGTGTGCACATACATTAGCGCTGCAGACTGTGACTGCAGAGCAGGTAGGAGCGACAATAACAAGCACACAAATATGGAGAATATGGAAATCTAACTGTGTTGGATTGATTCTGGCTCAGACGCCGTGTAGTGTCGTGCTGTAGTTAGTGGCCGGATCAGTAATAATACGCTGCTACAACAACGAAGCGAGATACAAAACGAAATGAAAAGTGCGCGTCCTTTCTCTACAACCCAGCATCCGTCACAGCCATCAGTGTTATTAAGCAGCACCAGCAGCACTGCTGCGTGGGATCCTCAGGCCGGAGATCGATGCTTCACCGTGGACAGACATCTTTACGGTCCTTTATTTTGGTGGTGGGACCGGTTCTATGTGTTAAAGTACGTACAGTGGTGAAGAATCCCAGAAAGTTGTCTTCATCAGCTTTCGTTCTGCAGTCACACAGATGGAGGATGCTCTGCTCCCAGCGCACATGAACCCTGTCTCTATCTATAGGCTAAACGGCTGGCATTCATTCCCATGTGGCCCTCAGCAATGCATTCTTCAGACAAAACAAGAAGCTCCCTGTGGTATTTAAAGTAGTGGGTTGAGCTAAGGTCGCCCTGCTCAACCAGAGATCACAGGAACCTTGAGCAGGAGTCTCTGTCAAATGCAGAAGCTGAACGCTGCATTCTGTACACAGCTTATCCATGGGCACATACGTAATCATGAGGATTCATTTTTAGAAAAGGCGTAATAATTGTACTACCTTTTCTCTTCTGTGTGTCACTTATAGTTTTGGCTCATATAAAGTTAAAACCTGTGACGTTTCTTCTTCTTTTTCTTTCTTCTTCTTCTTCTTCTTTCTTCGGCTTCACTGCTTCTTCTTCTCCTTCTTCTTCTTCTTCTCCTTCTTTCTTCTTCTTCTCCTTCTTCTTCTCTTCTTCTTCTTTGGCTTCACTGCTTCTTATCCTTATTCTTCTTCTTCTCTTCTTCTTCACTGCTTCTTCTCCTTCTTCTTCTCTTCTTCTCCTTCTTCTTCTTCTTCTTCTTCTTTGGCTTCACTGCTGCTGCAGTCCTCGCTGTGAGGTCACTTCCGTTCTGCTTCCTGTCTGTGCCTGATCTAATTATGTTGATCACCTCCACCTGTGTCCTGTGTTATTTAAGGTTCCCTTCCTCATGGTTCAGTCAGTTCATTGTGGACCTGGCCTGTGTGAAGGTTTGTGTGCGCGCCTGTGTTTTTGTGGTGTAGTTTTGTTCCTGCTTAGCTGTGTTTTTTAGTTCTTAGCTTTATCTGTGATTGTGACATTATGTTAGTTGTCTTTTGTGTTTACTGTGCATATTGTTTGTGTTTAAATCAAGTTTTAGTTTTAACATTTCCCAGTGAGGCGTTAAATGTATTTTAGGCCTTCGTAGCCTCGTAGTGACCGGAGCAGAGAACCTGTCGTCCTCTGACTCAGCAGAGTAAAACCAGTGAAGACAAATCACTGTGTTGGCGTCCACTCAGCCAAGTTACACAATCGGCTGCAGCCTGTGACTCACAGATCACTTAGGGAAACACCTGTCACCTGTGGGTCTGGACCTTCCCTCTTTTATTGATATTTACATCTGTCTTTGTGGTTTGAACTGCTGCAGAACCGCTCCAGTGTTTTGGAGCCTCGCTGACTGTGACCAAATAAAAATGGTGAAAACGTCACCATTCGCAAATGTCACCGTTGTTCAAATAAGCGAACGTCCGCTTTATCAGATCGCTGACGCGTCTCAGTGGGAGAGAGATGGTGGGTGAGATTTATTAGCCATGGAGGAGGCGGCAGGTTCTACGTGTAACCCAAAGTCAATAATGAAATATCAGGCTGACGAGGAAATGGTGCTGATAGGTTTCACCCTGTCAAAGCCGGCGGTTATAAACTTAAAAAAAGAGGATCCAGGTGCTTAACGAGTCGGCCTTTGTTACTAAATTTAATGAGCTCCCTGAATGTCCCACTTCTGTCCGCAGCCTGCCAGTTGTCTGTTAATAAATCACTCAGCGCTCTGTCGGACGCCTTATAAGAAGAGGCAGAAATAGCGCAGCCACAGCGGAACCGGCTCTGCAGCAGAAAGGCGTCCTCGTCGTGCGGCATCATGAAGCTGCTGAGTGTTGTGGTGGTTGTGGCGCTGTGCGGGTGCTGGGGTGCGCTCGCTGTGCAGGTTAAGGTGATTATCATGAGCTCTCTTTAGTTATGGCGCTTGTCGGTTTCAGAAGGCGAGGATCCAATCGCCTTTTTTCAATTCCCACCTCCAGTAGAATCTGTGTTGCTCTTTTCCCTCAGGCTGGAAACATGAGCTCCCCTTGGATGCAGTGAAGGAGCTGAGAAACCTGATGAACCTGAATGAGGGCGTCACGGACGCCAGCATCGCAGCCGTGTGCCACAACCCCCTCCTGCCTCAGGTGTTCGTGCCCGCGTTGCCAGTGCAAAAAGGCAGAGGCCATCTTCTCCGACCTGGGTAAGGACACGTGACGCGCGGGTCAGAAACCTGGAGGATGGGTCAGAGCAGAACCCATCAGCAGCGTCACTCCGCCCAGACTTCACTGATCACAGCCTGGTCTCTTGTCCTGTGAAGAGGCTCTGTGACGCTGATGCCCGTTAGACGCCCACAGCTGCTTTAAGACTGACGCAGCAGCGCCGTTGTCCTGTCACTTATTTGCTCTCGTGTTTTTCAGGAAAAGTCTTCAAGTACATCGATCCTGTGTGAGATCTGTTCCTACGCCGCCCTGCACAGGGTGTGTGATCTGAGGCTGCAACACTCCACCGCTGCACTGTCACTCACATGGATTCAAACAGTTACATAGAAAACGCTACTTATTTGTTAAATGTTTGATATAACAGATTGTTCTTTTCCTAGATGATAACTTATTAAGTGGAAATAAAAATTCTGAAGTTACAACAGTTGACTTGATGAGTTCCATTTTTGTATGCATTACTGTTAGAATTTAATATTTTCACTTTTTAACTGTCACACCTACACGTTCATGCACATAATCACTGTTAACAGCACGAAGGTGCAGGTCAGGAGCTTTAGTTGGTGCTGACGTCGCACTGACAGTAACATCCAGCAACACTTCATAAACTTAAAGGCCAATTAGACTTTAAAAAATAAATGCGATTGTGATGACACAAACATCAGACGTTCACTAAATGGAGCTGGGAAAAAAAGCGGCAACATTAGTCATAAGGTCTAATAATCAACAGACCAATGATTCTTAATGTGCACTCGTCCTCCCTGTCATTTATCATAACTCTGCTGTTAGTTCAGTCTTCAACGTCAAACCCTGAGTTTACTGTTTTTGTTCCTACTTGCAGTTCTACAGGTGGTAAACTACTAGTTTAAATATTTACTATTTTATGTACAAACTAGTATTTACAGAGGTGTTTATAGAAACTAGATCTGGTGCTGATGCTTCCTCTAACACACACCACGATTTAATTAAGGTTTTTCTTGAGGACAAAAGGTTCTACAGTAAAGAAAACGCGTTCTTCGCAGTATTTGATTTGTTAATGCATTTCATGTCTGACGCTTGTGTTGAGATAATAAGCAAGACGGAAATGAACGAATTCAACATGAGTTAGTATAGCGGACATAGTCGCATTCCTAGCGGACATTCGTGCTTGTAGGAACGCCTCACGCTCCTGTCCGGCTCGTTGGTCTAGGGGTATGATTCTCGCTTAGGGTGCGAGAGGTCCCGGGTTCAAATCCCGGACGAGCCCAAATTTATTTTCTCGATTTCAGAATTGTTCCTTATTAACTTGTACTCGTTGAACTAATGCTGTTTTTGTTAGAAAGGCTTCCTGCTCATTATCAGTTGAAAGGTCTGTTTAATTGTTGTTTTCACTTTTATACGACAGAACTGAATAAACAATCTTTTGCAGATTCAAATGCTTAACACTTTGGCAGAATTGTGTTGTTTGAGTTTATTCTGTGTTTTTGGTGCCTTTTTGTCTCATTTAAGTAACACTAGGCTAATAATAGTATAGATCTCGTTCATTCCATCTGGAGAGGGTGAGAAGTTGAGAGAAGAGAGGGGCGGGGCGACCGGTGAGAGAAAGAGGAGAGAGAGAAAGAGAGAGAGAGAGAGATTGGAAGAGAGGGGAAGAGGAGAGATTGAGAGAGAGAGCAGAGAGAGAGAGAGTGAGAGAGGGACGAGATGAGAGAGAGGAGGAGGAGAGGAGGAGACGAGAGAGAGAGCGAGAGAGAGGAAGGGAGAGAGAGAGAGAGAGGAGACCATGACAACGAGGTTTGAATCAATGAAACTGTGCATAATAAATTCCATTTACCAAAAGGGCATGTGCAATACACATGCACTTATTTTACCACATGCCTCTAATAATCCTGTTATTGTGTCTGCTTAAAGATTCCTTCCGACATTCAAACCGATGGGGAAAATATTCACAGGGTCGTTTTATGCAAAGTTATAAAACCTCTGCAGTACAAAACCTGCATAAGTTAGAGTCTCAGAGTCTGAGTTTTCCATTAAGACATCAATCCTGACAGACCACTTAATTGATTTCATTTATAACTACTGAAGCCGTTAATTAGGTTCAGATGAAGCTCATTGTGAAGCAAAAAAAGTGTTGTGAGTCTGATCAGGAGAAGAACAAAACGGTTTAAACGCGTTCGACTAAAAGTGACGGTCTTGACTATGAGTCACTATTAAGAAGCAGCGACCTTTGATCAAGCTCATTGTTTCCTCTCCGACCTCCCTCCAACCCTTCCAAGTTTAGCGCATGACCACACTTCACCCGACCACATGACTGGACAAAATATTAATAATAAATTATATAAATAAATAAATTCATGTTCATATCGTTATGAAAGGTTTCACAGTGTTTTAGTCTGTCTTAAACCTACTGGTGCCCATTTGAACAATAAAATAGGTCTTACCTGCGAGATTATTCTTCCTGAAGATGAGTCATCGCTTCGAAACGTGGAAAAAAACATGGAAAATCCACAGTCATGTGTGTGTGACAATGCAGTGAAATGCACGTGAACAGATGAGAGTTCAACACTGAAACCAGTCAAATCATCTGGAACTCAAATTTCACTCTCGCCTCTGCTGCAGCTCAGACACTCTCAGGAGGAGGTGTCTGCATTTGTCATTCAAATTTAAACTGGCACAGAACACGAACTGTGCGCACGCGTGGAACCCTGTGTACGTTGGTTTTAAAGGACAAAATGATTCATCACAGACGTGTAAATGCGTTTCGATGCAGCTCCTCTTTGCCCTCCAGGTGTAAAAGTGACTAAATTATTCAAACCTCTAAAATATAGAAAACTCTAAATGATTAACTAGTTGCTCAAAGAACTTTTATTTGAGTTGATGACTGTGTTTCACATTAAAATATATGTGATTACTAGATGTGTTTCATTGGGGGCTGTAAAACGCATCCTTGCAGAGTTCCAAAGGCATTTATAGAAAAAACAAGTTACTTGAGGAAGAGTGCTGCAACAGGAGCCTCTTGGTAGAAACAGATATTGGTCAAAACAACCTGACCTCAACACAAAATGATGATGCAAAACTCTTGAAAGATGATAAAGCAGACACATCCTTCAGCTCACTGAGCGCGTGAGGATCATTCAGCCTCCTTGAAGGAAGGAAACCTTTGGATCACAAACTTCCAGAAGCACAAACTCCACTTGTTGACTTGATCACTGCTCCTGCAGACGCAGGGAATGGCGTTGGGTCGAGGAGTGGGCGTGGCCGGAAACAGGGGGGGTGGCTTGAACTTTTGCTGAAAGTCCACTAGTATAAGATGTGGACTCTATAAAGAGTTATTAGGGAGGAGGAATAAAAGCAGTCGCCGCCTGCTCGAATCTGGACTCGACCTGCAGGTGAAACAGGAGCTCTGTCAGCCCACGTCTTTCACTGACATTTATCCGTCGTGATGCTCTCAGAGCCTCGTCTCTTCCTCCAGCAAATAGTGCATGAGCATTATTCATTCCAAGAATCCATTCATACATAAAAACATGGCGCGTTCTCCGTTCAGAGCCAAACGTGAGGCCCCTCCACAGAGCGACGCTAATGTGGCTATCATCCTTTCTGTGTCCATTGAAAACAGATAAACTGCAGACGTTTGGAGTGTATAATTATTCAGGCTGAGTCATTATCCTGTAAGAGTGGATGACCTACTTACTCCAGCTCCGTTTCTCGTCTCAGAGACCATTCTTTTTGCGATAGCCACTATTAGTATCTGTGTTTGTGTGATTACGTAACAATTGATCTAGTTTCCACACATCAAATGAGCATAAATGAGGTCCAATGCAATGATTACGTTCAACTTTGACCTCTTTATAACTGCATTAGAAAAGAAGTTCATACGTTTCACAGGATCATTTCACATATTCACCCGTTCCACAAAACAGCTTCATGTTTGCCAAGGCAGAAAACTATGAGCCGATTATTAAGCTCAGGGTCAGAAACGCAGAGAAACTACAAGCACCTGGTTGATTATTTTCTGAATCGCATTCCTTGTTGCTGAACCTCCAAATGATAGAGAGAGAGGGGTTCTGAACGAGTGCAGCCGGGCTCAGTCACCGACATCAACACAGCAGCGCAGAGCTCGGACTGACCGCAGGACGAGGACGCTCACGCTCTGTTGCTGAGTTGCCCCGTAAGGGAGAAGAGGATTCATTTCCTCGGGCGAAGTGCTGAGCTCTTAATTATCTCAACAACGCGGAGAACAACACAAACCTAACGAAGCAGAACAAGTGAGAACCAAGGCTGTTACTGATCCACCATGTTCTCTAACTCTGCGGCTGCACCTGTCAGTACAGCAGGAAGCGCGTTAGGAGCCAAGTTCACCAACAGAGGGAGCAGCCATTCAGCTTGGACGCTGCACCCACCCAGCGATGGGCCGCGTCTCCGCTCTGTGCCCACTCGTCACCTTGCCTTCACTCAGTCACAAGCCACTTCAGCGAACATTAAAGCAACTAGGCCTCAGCATCCTGCATGACCTGAGAAGGTCAAATAACAGTTTAAATCACAAAAGGTAAAGCATCACAGCAAATGTAACGCACCGGCGTCTGCATTATTTCCCTCCACGACCTTGGGAAGGCTCTGAAACAGTACATCAGCGCCATAAATCAAAGAGCCCGTGCTCCGCGCTCTGAGGCCATGATTACAGAACACTAAGCTGCAGCGTGAAACATGTACACACACACAACGAACGCAGCGCGAGGCCGCATAAAAAACAGCGGGTGGGTCGTCTGAGGATGGAGGACGTGTTCACATCAGCTCGGTCTGTTGTTTAGAACCACTCGCCGGCCTTCTTGTGGGAGCGGCGCCGTGTTTGAGGGCCGTGGAAGGAGAAGACGCCGCGTCCTCTCGTTGCTTCCTCGCGTTACAGCTGTTCAGTTTAACGGGACCCCTGCTGGGCCTTTTTAGCATCTTGCTGATGAAGCACTAAGACGCCGCCATAATTGAGCTAAACGCTAACCACGAGCGCCGCTAATGTACTCCTATGTTATCCGTCAATGCAATCAGCACTAAACATTAAAAGGAGTTCAGACAAAAAACTTGTCTTTTATGTTTATTTCTGTAGGTTTTGTGAAGCTGAGTCCAGCGTCATCGTGAGTGTTAATCGCTGTCTTTAAGTGGAAGCCTGTGATTTTCTATTAAGCAATTTGTTTTTTTACGTTGCATTAGTCACATAATGGACTGTGGATCATCGAATCATCTTAGTACTCAATGATTATTGAGGCAGGAAAACCTTGAGAAATAATTAATTTCTGCATTTAGTGAATGAGAAGACTTATCTTAAAAAAGAAATGACCTATAAATCAAATATAAATAACACACCTCTGGTATTAAAGTGTCCACAATGTAGGTCACTTCCACTAATAAAACAACAAACAGCCCTTCATATCAGTTGCACCACGACTCATGAGCCGCTTCACTTCGGACATAATCTAATCAAGGAGCCCACATAATGAATTACGCCACTTAATCCGATAACTTTGCCTTGTTGTTCAGTGCAAGGCAAAACTGGTACAAGTCTCAAGCAGTTCCATAACAGATTAAGATAACGGCGGCGCCCTGGTTTAAAACGCAGCAACGCATTATTTATTTCTCTGTGAACAAAACAATTAGCAACAATCACAGTTGCTTTTATTTTGAAACTAAATCATATTTAGTACTAAACACAGCAACAACTAAAGCATCAGACTTTTACTTTTACATACATCAAATTACTTCAAACACATATCTGATTCATTTCTGACCTCGTGCAAGTGTTTTTAAAGTGGTTGAGAAAACCGGAAGAAGACGATCAGACGTCTAATTAAAACTAAGATATACAACGTGTAGGCGACGCACAGTCTGAGCTTCTGTCCAACTACAACGAGGTCATATTAGATCTTTATCCTGTCCACAGTGGCCAAGAGGCTGTTATCACCCTCCTACACCATTTAACTCACTCGTGTTCTTTATAGGCAACTTGAAAGCTAATGCATCTTTACGATTAAAACTAAATGAGACCGGAAAGTGATCAAACCTGGATGACGTCCAGCCTGGGTGAGTTACGCTAATATTATAGCGGATGTAAATGGGACACCCCGTAACGTCCACGTGTGAGCAGGAGGGACCAGAACCCGGAGCTGTGCCAGGTTACGGCTGCAGGGTGTAAACGTGACCAGTTCCCCCCAGTAGGACTCCAGCTCCAGTGGCTGTGGTTCCCCATCCTCCCATTGGCTGAGGACTTAATGATGCAGTCTTCAGTGTGTTTCTATAGAGATGAGCAGCGTTACACTGTGGGAAGCAGCAGTTACAAACACGTGAGGATCATTGTATCAAGTGATACAAACGAAAGCAGTTCACATTCATTATTATTAGCTGACAACTTTTTTACATGTTGAGTCAGCGGCTGATAAGAAGCTGAAGACGCGGACGTTTTGACCGACGTGTATACTGACTTTTTGCGTCAAAGCCTCACGCATTCTGTCATAAATGATGGCATTTGTTGACGCCATGTATGTTTTCCCAGACAACGTGAGTCTGCTGGTCACAAACATGACTGTCATATTTTACAGCCCAATAAATCCAAGTTTTCCGAACACAGTGAGGCGACCAGACTGATAAAAATGTGACTGCAAAGCAGTTTACAATGAGTATTGGATGTTACGGTTTTAAAAATCAGTTATCAGAGAGGAGGAAATTATGATTTTCTTTGTGATCACGTCAATAAGTTCTTTGTGTTTTAATGGTACCACACGAGTCAGAGAAACAATCATCCTGGTGAGAACAAGAGGGTTTATTATACGCCTCGGCTTCAGTCACTCCTACGTGACACGTATCTGGCTTTTATTCTCCTCGAACAAAGCCGCTCATTCTGGCTTGTTATAAAAGACAGTGGACCTCAGGGCTTTGTCTTTGTGGAGGAGCGCCGCCGATGCCGTGATTGGGGTCAAAGTGTTGACACTGATATTGGGTTTGGACGCCGCTTCATAGTGATGATGACATTTCACAGTATGATGCAACTAATATATAATTTTTCAGATATTTTTAGCCGAGGCAAAATGACACGTTTGAAGTTGTGAATCAAGTTTACAAACACAAACAACAAACAGGTGAATCTGAGGATCAGTTAATTACATGTTAAATCATTATGACCATTTGCTTTCTGTTATAATAACCTCAGAAACAGAGGCCTCCCCATTTGTAAAACGTAATGTTTTACACTTTGTAAATGCTCCATGAAGCTGTCACTGGTGAGTAAAGCTTAGAGAGTTATGAGTGAGTTATGATTATATAACCCACTACATGTGTCAGGCAGCTTCCTGCCTCTGTGGCCGAGTCGGACCGTGTACTGATTAACGCATCTCAGACGTGCCGCTCCCACTCAGACGGGGCCTGGTCCCCGTCCGTCGCTTTACAGGGGGACGACGCACGCAGTCTGTGGGGCAAGAGCTCCACACGTCACAGTCAACTTAATCAAACACACGTCAGATGGCTCACAAACTATGTCTATTTACTGTGGAGCCAACATGAAGCCAAACCCCAAAATGTCCGTGGGTTCGGTTTTCCACAGGCATGTCTAGGTGTTAATGCAGCAGCATCTATCACCACTAAAGCCACATGGAACGTCACGTTAAACAGTGACTTCACGCTGTTTTCCACAGACTCTGTGGTAAACATTAAAGCTCATGAAGCAGCATGAACGTTCATTTTATTACTACTATTATTTCTATTACTATTTATTATTACTATTATACTACTATTATTATTACTACTACTATACTCTCTACTGTGTATTGTTTGGACCGGCTTTGAGATGACTGCAGTTCCCATAAAGTGTGAAGACTTTTCATTCTACCTGCAGTTTAAACGCTGCGACTACACTATTTGAACAACAGCCACGACTGTGATATAAATCAAAAGACGCCATAAACACGTCAGGAGGAACCAGAGATCAGTGAGATCTCGTCCCTGACAGATCTCAAAACTAGGAACATATTAAAAACAGCTCCATATGTAAAACCACCTGTGACCACTGCTCGTCCCACACGTGTCACATCATACGAGCGAAACCATTTAAATGAACACCTGATGCACGACTCAGGCTTCTGTTGAGATTTGAACCAACTGTGATCGAATGCAGCTGATCATAGTGCAGAGCTGGAGCCTTCTGTTTTCCATCACTTAGGCTGCACGACAGCGACGGCAGCTTCACAGACACAGTATTCACGGTCTGCATAAAGAACACACCACACACACACCACACACACACACAACACAACAAGCACACACAACACACACCACCACACACACGCACCGCACACACACGCACACAAACCACACCCACACAACACACACACACCACAACACACACACACACACACACACGACGCACGCGCGCGCGCACACACACGCACACACACGCACACACACCACACCGTGCGTGTGGTCTGGTGCACATTCGCTGCCATGACTGAACCCAAATGATGATTCACAGCCTCCCGCCCCGCCCTTGAAGCCAGTGATTAGATACGTAGCTGCTGCGTGGCTGCGGGGCCACGGGTCCGACGCGGATGGTCTCAGCCTCTGTCCACAGACACACGTGTGCTCCACCGCACCTGCTTGTCATTCAGCCACAACGCCCACTTCCTGGAGCCCCCACTCTGTGTCTCAGCGGCCCTTACAGCGCGTCTACACAGCTAACGGGCTGGAGGGCCAAATAAACAAATTGGAGTTTTCAACTCTTTTCTGCAGCCGAAGCAGAACGCATCACTTCATTCCTGCAGCAGCTTCTCGTCGCATCCCACGGGACAGAATCCAATTTGCATATAGATTCAACGCTCTTGCAGTGCATTGGGTGCGTTGTCATATCTCACAGCAAAATTGAGGCAGAGGAACTCAACTTCTACTTCCTGTGAGCTGATACAGGTGCAGTGGTTTCAGCAGGTAAATACATCTTCACCTGATGTGACTAATAATACAATGGGCTGGCGCCTCGCGTCATCAGTGGGGCTCAAGGTAAATGTTTAACCAATAGGGGTTGCGATCTGCCGTCAGTCACAGTGGCTCAGACGCGATGAGGTCGGAGGAGGATTTATGAAGCCGCTTTTAGAGCCCTGTAAAATTTCCACCGCTACTCATTAACCCGTGAGAAAATCCTGGTCCACCTGCAGCACCTGAGCTCACGTGGACGGGCTGAAGTTTTTTAAAAGGAGGCTCGGGGCCGGAGGGAGCAGACGCCGAGCCGAGACACCCCCGAGCCAGTATACAAAGACACTCGAGACAAACCTCCACCCGTCACCATGAAGGCTGCACATCACCACCGCCTGTCTGCTGATCTGGCCTTGGGATGGACCGCCGAGGCGTGCAGGTCCAGGTGAGGTGGTGTGTGTGTGTGTGTGGTGGTGTGGTGTGTGTGTGTTGTGTGTGTGTGTGTCAGCACTGGTCACAATCCGCCTCCTCTTGCAGAGAACGGCCCTGTCGTTCTCCCTGGACGCCGTCCGGCGGCTTTCAGGAGCTGCAGGAGAGCAGCAAACAGCAGACACCTCGGTTCCGATCCAGCGCGTGTGGGTGTGTGCCGACCCGACTGCCTCCCGCAGGAGCTGCTGCCGCTGTGCAAGCAGGAGGACGTGCGCGTCCTTCGCCAGGCTGGGTAGGACCTCACAGGTGTCAGATGAAGGCTCGGGGTCAGGGACGCGTTCTCAGACTTCTCCTCCTCTTCCTCCTCAGCGGCCGTTCCCATCGACGTCTGTGAGATCTGCGCCTTCGCCGCCTGCACCGGCTGCTAAACCGAAACACAGCCGTGGCTTTGATTTGCCTCTTCCCAAAATAAAGACGAGAAGATGACGTCTTTCTCCCTGACGAATACGACATTGTGACTGATTCTGATTTTTGTTTAAAAAAGGCCCTAAACCAAACATAGAAATTGGCGAAGCTGACGTTTGTGTTGCAAATGTTACTGCATATGATACTTCATCACGTTTGCTTTTGATGACTTTGTTACATTTCTATTTGCCAGGCTTGTGTGTTATTTAAAGTTCAGCTTTCTGTTGTTCTGCTGTTGTGAAATAACGTCTGTGACATCATTGGTTCATTGTCGTGCCTGTTCTTCGCACACATTCAGACCACCACCACTAACACAACAGTTTTGGGTGGTGGGTGGTGAGAGAAGCGCCTGCGACGGCTTCAGAGCCGCTGCCCAGAGGCTGAAGCTGCTGTCTGTGAACGGCAGCAGCCTGGAATGATAGCGCGATGTTGATTTATTCATTTAACAGTCAGCCGTTTATCCCTGCAAATGTTCTCATTCATCTAAATACGGTCAAATATGTCACACGTGCATCAATTTTTTTAATTAAGTACAGATGTAAACATTTTGACCAAAACTAGTCACTGAGTGAATGAACTAAATGAGGGCTCCCAATGAAAACACTGTCGTGTCTTGTTTCAAATCCAACCTATACACACAAAAACAGACGGATATCAATGAAGCGGGGCAGAGAAACAGGGAAGTGCCTTATTCTTGGTTTGTGTCACAGGTTGAATAGTTAAACCACTAATCAGAGGCATTTCTTTACGTCTGTGATTCAGGTCTAGTTTTTTTTTTTATTCTGGGATGGCATTCGCCCTTGTGGTCCAGTGCAGTATGAAGAGGCAGTTAACCTACAACGCTGTTGCCTCGTTCTGAGCCCCAAAACAGGCGCTGACTTTAAGTGGCTGCACGACAAAAACAAGAGCAGGAGTCCAGCGTGTGCACATACATTAGCGCTGCAGACTGTGGACTGCAGAGCAGAGGTAGCGACATAACAAGCACACAAATATGGAGAATATGGAATCTAACTGTGTTGGATTGATTCTGGCTCAGACGCGTTGTAGTGTCGGGCTGTAGTTAGTGGCCGGATCAGTAATAATACGCTGCTACAACAAACGAAGCGAGATACAAAACGAATGAAAAGTGCGCGTTCCTTTCTCTACAACCCAGCATCCGTCACAGCCATCAGTGTTATTAAGCAGCACCAGCAGCACTGCTGCGTGGGATCTCAGGCGCGAGATCGATGCTTCACCGTGGCACGCATCTTTACGGTCCTTTATTTGGTGGTGTGGACGGTTTATGTGTTAAAGTACGTTACAGTGGTGAAGAATCCCGAAAGTTTGTCTCATCAGCTTTCGTTTCGCAGTCAACAGATGGAGGATGCTCTGCTCCCAGCGCACATGAACCTGTATCTATCTATAGGCTAAACGGCTGGCATTCATTCCCATGTGGCCTCAGCAATGCATTCTCAGACAAAAACAGAAGCTCCTGTGGTATTTAAAGTAGTGGGTTGAGCTAAGGTGCCCTGCTCAACCAGAGATCACAGGAAACCTTGAGCAGGAGTCTCGTCAATGCAGAAGCGAAACGCTGCATTCTGTACACAGCTTATCCATGGGCACATACGTAATCATGAGGATTCATTTTAGAAAAGGCGTAATAAGTGTACTACCTTTCTCTTTGTGTGTCACTATAGTTTTGGCTCATATAAAGTTAAACTGTGAAGTTTCGTCTTCTTTTCTCTTTCTTCTTCTTCTTTTTCTTCCCTTACGGCTTCTTCTTCTCCTTGTCTTTTCTTCTCCTTCTTTTTTTCTCTCTTATTCCTTCTCTTCTTCTTTGGCTTCCTTCTTCTCCTTTCTTTTCTCTCTCTTCTTCTTCACTGCTTCTTCTCCTTCTTCTTCTTCTTCTTCTCCTTCTTCTTACTTCTTCTTTTTTGGCTTCACTGGGCTGCAGTCCTCGCTGTGAGGTCACTTCCGTTTTTGCTTCCTGTCCTGTGCCTTGGTCTAATTATGTTGATCACTCCACCTGTGTCTGGGTTATTTAAAGGTTCCCTTCCTATGGTTCAGTCAGTTCATGGGACCTGGCCTGTGTGAAGGTTTGTGTGCGCCTGTGTTTTGTGGTGAGTTTTGTTTCCTGCTTAGCTGGTGTGTTTTTTAGTTCTAGCTTATGCTGTGATTGTGACATTATGGAGTTGTCTTTTTTGTTTACTGTGCATATTGTTGTGTTTTTAAATCAAGTTTTAGTTTTACATTTCCAGTGAGCGTGTCGTTAAATGTATTTTAGGCTTCGTGCCTCGTAGTGACCGGAGCAGAGAACCGTCGTCCTCTGACTCAGCAGAGTAAAGCCAGTGAAGACAAATCACTGTGTTGGGTCCACTCAGCAAGTTACACAATCGGCTGCAGCCACGTTCTCAGCTCCAAGTGGGACAGAAAAAAGAGCCGACCCGCTGGTTGAGCACGGAGGCCAGTGTGATTCTGAGGAGCCACTTGAGAATGAATGAGTTTGAGCCCAAAAAGAGCTCGTCTGCTTGGGTTAAAAACAAACAGTCGTCCTATTCACTATATGATGCTTTCAGATAAAATGTGACTAAAAAGTCATTTTCCCCATCAAATGATCAAATAGTTGAAAATGGTGACTATAAATGGAATGTAAAAACCTTCTCAATCTCGTGTGAGAATCAGACTCATTAAGCCCTCGCTCCCTTTAAAATCAGCCCAGACAAAGGCTTGAAAAGCTCTCGTCATTGCGCGCTCTGCGTTTCGCACACGTTTGGCTGCGGAGCACATGTCGCCGTGCTGATGACTCATATTAGCACCGCGTGCGAGGACCGACCCGACTCACAGAGCATCTTGATGACCTGCCTCCGGCGCCCGGTCTCCAGCCGGATCCTCCTGCGCGTGTCGCCGCCGCAGGTCCGGCCCCGCCTCGCGCCGGGCCGCCGCCGCCCCCGGCCCAGGTGCAGCCCCATCACCAGGTACAGCATGCTGATCACCGCCATGGGCACGAAGAAGAAGCACACGGTGGTGACCTGCATCACCACGTTGTAGACCCACAGCGGCTGCAGCACGGTGCAGATGGCCGACTCCTCCGCGCGCTCCGGCAGGTAGAAGATGCCGTGCAGCGAGGTGTTGGGGACGGCGCACGCCATGGACGCCGCCCACAGGACGCCGATCACGCGCTTCGCGTGCTGATTGGTCGACAGGTAGCGCGTTTTGAGCGGATGCACCACGGCGATGTAGCGCTCCACGCTCAGCGCCGTCACGTTGAGGATGGAGGCGAAGCACACGGTCTCGAAGAGGAAGGTCTTGAAGTAGCAGCCGCCCTCGCCGAACGGGAACGGGTAGTTCTGCCACAGGTCGTAGACCTCCAGCGGCATCCCGAACAGGAGCACGAGCAGGTCGGACACGGCCAGGCTCAGCAGGTACAGGTTGGTGGGGTTGCGCATCTTCTTGTGCTTGGCCATGACGGCGCACGTGAGCAGGTTCCCGGACAGGCCGGTGAGGAAGATGAGCAGGTACACGCCGGTCACCGGGAGGAAGAACGGGGACCTGCGGGGACCCAGGATGTCACACAGGCTGAGCTCAGCGGTGCCGTTGCCCGTGGCGTTGGGCGGTGCGCTGCTGTTCGAGGAGCCGTGAACGGGGAGCTCCATCCCGACGGGGCGGCGGCGGCGGCGGCGGCGCTGCTTTTAAGAGCGGCTCGAAGACACTGGAAAGAGAAATGAAAGCGTGAGGCAAAGTGCAGCAACGAGGACACGCGTGTCACTGGGACGTGTAACGAGCCACACGAGACGCTTCTCTTCCGGATCGACCAATTAAGGCTCCACGTTATTGTCAATTGAGGTTATCATATTGTCGGTTGAATGGTTTGTCTGAAGAGCGCTCAGCTCACGGCCTCCCGCATGATTGCTTGGATCAGTTTACTATTTATTAGTCTAATACAGCAGCCGACAGCCTGCAGGTGTGAAATAGAAGCGATTTCCTCATATTCCTGTGGAATAAACAGCAGCAGCTCGTCGGCAGCAAAACGTTTTCAAAGCCAGAACCCGATTAACCTGATCAAGTGTCGACCACATGGCGCAGAATAAATCAAAACGCGTCTGTAGATCAAAGGAGCCGCTTTGAAACAGCCCTAAATGTCAGAATTGGATCAGAAAAGTCCAGATCCTACAACAAGCATGAACATTTCCCTCTGACTAATAAGAGCGTCGTTGGCCACTGATGGAAAAATATAATATGAAAGGACTGAATGAGATGCACGTTCGCTGAGGGAATCCTCCTCATTTTGATCAACTCATTCTCATCAGCGGGATAATTGCCATTACGCACAGCGCAGAAAGACGCTGATGACTTCTAGAAGGTTAATTACACGATGGCACATTTTGCATCCAACGTTTTGCATAAGCTTCCATTTTGAAATTATTACCTTAAATAATCACATACATACTGTCATTTAATTTGTATTTAAAATAGACTATAATAACAATAACCGGTTTAATGTTAATTGTTTGTTAAAAATCAATAGATATAAATACGGTAATATTTGTATTATTCTAACTTTAATATTCTAACTTTTGTGTTGAATATTTGCAGTGGAAATGAATTCTCACCTTGACGCTGCTGGTCCGAGCGCCGCTTCCTCTGAGGCTTTCTCCGCGCATTCATGACTAGAAATGAGCAAAAACCACCGGTGCACAGGGAATAAAAAACGCGCACAAGCTAAAAGTTAGTGGTCGTTTCTGGTCGTTGTCCTGCGGAGAAGAGGAGACAGACGCAGGATGCGCTGAGGCGGCTGATAACTGCTCCGAGTCCCTCAGACAGCAGAGAGAGAGAGAGAGAGGTGAGAGAGAGAGATGAGAGAGAGAGAAGAGAGAGAGAGGAGAGAAGAGGGGGGTGTGTGGGAGAGAGAGAGAGAGAGAAGGAGAGAGAGAGAGAGAGAGAGAGAGAGAGAGGAGAAGAGAGGGAGAGAGAGAGAGAGAGAGAGAGAGAGAGAGAGAGAGAGAGAGAGAGAGAGAGAGAGAGAGAGAGAGAGAGAGGAAGGGAGAATAAGAGAGAGAGAGACCATGACAACGAGGTTTGAATCAATGAAACTGTGCATAATAAATTCCATTTACAAAAAGGGCATGTGCAATACACATGCACTTATTTTACCATCATTGCCTCTAATAATCCTGTTTATTGTGTCTGCTTAAAGATTCCTTCCGACATCAACCGATGGGAAAATATTCACAGGGCTCGTTTTATGCAAAGTTATAAAACCTCTGCAGCTACAAAACTGCATAAAGTTAGAGTCTCAGAGTCTGAGTTTTCCATTAAGACATCAAATCCTGACAGACACTTAATTGATTTCATTTACTTTAACTACTGAAGCCGTTAATTAGGTTCAGATGAAGCTTCATTTGTGAAGCAAAACAAGTCTGTGATGTCTGATCAGGAGAAGAACAAACCGGTTTAAACCGCGTTCAGACTAAAAGTGGACGTCTCTGACTATGAGTCACTATTAAGAAGCAGCGACCTTTGATCAAGCTCATTGTTTCCTCTCCGACCTCCTCCAACCTCCTCTCCAAGTTTAGCGCATGACCACACTTCCACCCGACCACATGACTGGACAAAATATTAATAATAAATTCATATAAATAAATAAATTCATGTTCATATCGTTTATGAAAGGTTTCACAGTGTTTCTAGTCTGTCTTAAACCTACTGGTGCCCATTTGAACAATAAAATAGGTCTTACCTGCTGAGATTATTCTTCCTGAAAGATGAGTCATCGCTTCGAAACGTGGAAAAAAACATGGAAATCCACAGTCATGTCGTGTGACAATGCAGTGAAATGCACGTGAAGCAGATGAGAGTTCAACACTGAACCAGTCAAATCATCTGGAACTCAACTTTCACTCTCGCCTCTGCTGCAGCTCAGACACTCTCAGGAGGAGGTGTCTGCATTTTGTCATTCAACATTTTAAACTGGCACAGAACACGAACTGTGCACTGCGTGGAACCTGTGTACGTTGGTTTAAAGACAAAATGATTCATCAGACGTGTAAATGCGTTCGATGCAGCTCCTCTTTGCCCTCCAGGTGTAAAAGTGACTAAATAATTCAAACCTCTAAATATAGAAAACTCTAAATGATTAACTAGTCTGCTCAAAGAACTTTATTTGAGTTGATGACTGTGTTTCACATTAAATATATGTGATTACTAGATGTGTTTCATTGGGGGCTGTAAAACCGCATCCTTGCAGAGTTTCCAAAGGCATTTATAGAAAAAACAAGTTACTTGAGGAAGAGTGCTGCAACAGAGAGCCTCTTGTGTAGAAACAGATATTGGTCAAAACAACCTGACCTCAACACAAAATTGATGATGCAAAACTCTTGAAAGATGATAAAGCAGACACATCCTTCAGCTCACTGAGCGTGAGCATCATTCAGCCTCCTTGAAGGAAGGAAACCTTTGGATCCACAAACTTCAGAAGCACAAACTCCACTTGCTTGACTTTGATCACTGCTCCTGCAGACGCAGGTGAATGGCGTTGGGTCGAGGAGTGGGCGTGGCCGGACACAGGGGGGCGTGGCTTGAACTTTTGCTGAAAGTCCACTAGTATAAGATGTGACTCTATAAGAGTTAATTAGGGAGGAGGAATAAAAGCAGTCGCCGCCTGCTCTGCATCTGGACTCGACCTGCAGGTGAAACAGGAGCTCCTGCTCAGCCCACGTTCTTTCACTGACATTTATCCGTCGCTGATGCTCTCAGAGCCTCCGTCCTCTTCCTCCCAGCAAATAGTGCATGAGCATTATTCATTCCAAGCATCCATTCATACATAAAACATGGCGCGTTCTCCGTTCAGAGCCAAACGTGAGCGCCTCCACAGAGCAGACGCTAATGTGCGCTATCATCATTTCTGTGTCCATTGAAAACAGACTAACTGCAGCGTTGGAGTGTATAATTATTCAGGCTGCGTCATTATCCTGTAAGAGTGGATGACCTACTTACTCCAGCTCCGTTCTCGTCTCAGAGACCATTACTTTTTAGCGATAAGCCACTTATTAGTATTCTGTGTTTGTGTTGATTACGTAACAATTGATCTAGTTTCCACACCATCAAAATGAGCATAAATGAGGTCCAATGCAATGATTACGTTCAACTTTGACATCTTTATAACTGCATTAGAAAAGAAGTTCATACGTTTCACAGGATCATTTCAACATATTCACCCGTTCCACAAACAGCTTCCTGTTGCCAAGGCAGAAACTATGAGCCGGATTAAGCTCAGGGTCAGTAAAGCAGAGAAACTACAAGCACCTGGTTGATTATTTTCTGAATCGCATCCTTGTTGCTGAAACCCTCCAAATGATAGAAGAGACGAGGGTTCTGAACGAGCTGCAGCCGGGCTCAGTTCACCGACATCAACAAGCAGCCGCAGAGCTCGGACCTGAACCGCAGGACGAGGACGCTCACGCTCTGTTGCTGAGTGCCTCCGTAAAGGGAGAGGATTCATTTCCTCGGGCGAAGTGCTGAGCTCTTAATTATCTCCAACACGCGGAGAACAACACAAACCTAACGAAGCAGAACAAGTGAGAACCAAGGCTGTTACTGATCCACCACTGTTCTCTAACTCTGCGGCTGCACCTGTTCAGTCACAGCAGGAAGCCGCGTTAGGAGCCAAGTTCACCAACAGAGGGAGCAGCCATTCAGCTTGAGACGCTGCCCACACCCAGCGATGGGCCGCGTCCCGCTCTGTTCTGCCCACTCGTCACCTGCCTTCACTCAGTCACAAGCCACTCTCAGCTGAACATTAAAGCAACTAGGCCTCAGCATCCGTGACATGACCTTGAGAAGGTCAAATAACAGTTTACATCACAAAATGTAAAGCATCACAGCAAATGTAACGCACCAGCGTCTGCATTATTCCCTCCACGACCTTGGGAAGGCTCTGAAAAGTACATCAGCGCCATAAATCAAAGAGCCGTGCTCCGCGCTCTGAGGCCATGATTTACAGAACACATCAGGCCTCGCAGCGTGAAACATGTACACACATCACACGAACGCAGCGCGAGGCCGCCATAAAACAGCGGTGGGTCGTCTGAGGATGGAGGACGTGTTCACATCAGCTCGGTCTGTTGTTAGAACCACTCGCCGGCCTTTTCTTGTGGGAGCGGCGCCGTGTTTGAGGCCGTGGAAGGAGAAGACGCCGCGTCCTCCATCAGTTGCTTCCTCGCGTTACAGCTGTTTCAGTTTAACGGGACCCCTGCTGGCTTTTTAGCATCTTGCTGATGAAGCACTAAGACGCCGCCATAATTGAGCTAAACGCTAACACGAGCGCGCTAATGTCCTCCTATTATCAGTCAATGCAATCAGCACTAAACATTAAAAGGAGTTCAGACAAAAACTTGTCTTTTATGTTTATTTCTGTAGGTTTTGTGAAGCTGAGTCCAGCGTCATCGTGAGTGTTAATCGCTGTTCTTTAAGTGGAAGCTGTGATTTTCTTATTAAGCAATTTGTTTTTTCACGTTGCATTAGTCACATAATGTGACTGTGGATCATCGAAATCATCTTAGTACTCAATGATTATTAGAGGCAGAAAACCTTGAGAAATAATTAATTTCTGCATTTAGTGAATGAGAAGACTTTATCTTAAAAAAGAATGACCTATAAATCAAATATAAATAACACACCTCTGGTTATTAAAGTGTCCACATGTAGGTCACTTCCACTAATATAAACAACAACAGCCTTCATATCAGTTGCACCACGACTCATGAGCCGCTTCACTTCGCTACATAATCTAATCAAGGCAGCCACATAATGAATTACGCCACTTAATCCGATAAACTTTGCCTTGTTGTTCAGTGCAAGGCAAATACTGGTACAAGTCTCACGCAGTCCATAACAGATAAGATAACGGCGGCGCCCTGTTAAAACGCAGCCAACGCATTTATTTATTCTGTGAACAAAACAATTAGCAACAATCACAGTGCTTTTATTTTGAAACTAAATCATATTTAGTACTAACACAGCAACAACTAAAGCATCAGATCTTTTACTTTACATACATCAAATTACTTCAAACACATCTGATTCATTTCTTGACCTCGTGCAAGTGTTTTAAAGTGGTTGAGAAACCGGAGAAGACGATCAGACGTCTAATTAAAACTAAGATATTACAACGTGTAGGCGACGCACAGTCTGAGCTTCTGTCCAACTACAACGAGGTCATATTAGATTCGTTATCCTGTCACAGTTGGCCAAGAGGCTGTTATCACCCTCCTACACCATTTAACTCACTCTGTGTTCTTTATTAGGCACATTGAAAGCTAATGCATCTTTACGATTACAAATAAATGAGACCGGAAAGTGATGCAAACCTGGATGACGTCCAGCCTGCAGGTGAGTTACGCTAATATTTATAGGCGGGATGTAAATGGGACACTCCCGATAACCGTCCACGTGTTGAGCAGGCGGGACCAGAACCCGGAGCTGTGCCAGGTTACGGCTGCAGGGTCGTAAACGTGACCAGTTCCCCCAGTAGGACTCCCAGCTTCCAGTGGCTGTGGTTCCCCATCCTCCCATTGGCTGAGACTTAATGATGCAGTCTTCAATGTGTTTCTATAGAGATGAGCAGCGTTTACACTGTGGGAGCAGCAGTTCCAAACACGTGAGGGATCATAGTATCAAGTGATACTAAACGAAAGCAGTTCACATCTCATTATTATTAGCTGACAACTTTTACATGTGAGTTCAGCGGCTGATAAGAAGCTGAAGACGCGGACGTTTTGACCGACGTTTACTGACTTTTTTGCGTCAAAGCCTCACGCATTCTGTCATAAATGATGGCATTTTGTGACGCCATGTATGTTTTCCCAGACAACGTGAGTCCTGCTGTGTCACAAACATGACTGTCATATTTTACAGCCCATTAAATCCAAGTTTTCCGAACACAGTGAGGCGACAGACTGATAAAATATGTGACTGCAAAGCAGTTTACAATGAGTAATTTGGATGTTATCGGTTTTAAAATCAGTTATTCAGAGAGGAGATAATTATGATTTTCTTTGTGATCACTGTCAATAAGTTCTTTGTGTTTTAATGGTCACACGAGTCAGAAACAATCATCCTGGTGGAGAACAGAGGGTTTATTATACGCCTCGGCTTCAGTCACTCCTACTGTGACACGTATCTGGCTTTTATTCTCCTCAGAACAAAGCCGCTCATTTCTGGCTTTGTTATAAAAGACATGTGACTCAGGGCTTTGTCTTCTGTGGAGGAGCGCCGCCGATGCCGTGATTGGGGTCAAAGTGTTGACACTGATATTGGGTTTGGACGCCGCTTCATAGTGATGATGACATTTCACGTATGATGCAACTAATATATAATTTTCAGATATTTTTAGCCGAGGCAAAATGACACGTTTGAAGTTTGTGAATCAAGTTTAACAACACAAACAACAAACAGGTGAATCTGAGGATCAGTTAATCTACATGTAAATCATTTATTGACCATTTGCTTTCATTTTATTAATAACCTCATGAACCAGAGGCCTCCCCATTTGTAAACTGTAATGTTTACACTTTGTAAATGCTCCATGAAGCTGTCACTGGTGAGTAAAGCTTAGAGTTATGAGTGAGTTATGATTATATAACCCACACATTGTGTCAGGCAGCTTCCTGCCTCTGTGGCCGAGTCGGACCGTTACTGATTAACGCATCTCAGACGCTGCCGCTCCCACTCAGACGGGGCCTGTCCCCGGTCCGTCGCTACAGGGGGACGACGCACGCAGTCTGTGGAGCAAGAGCTCACACACGTCCACAGTCAAACCTTAATCAAACACACGTCAGATGGCTCAAAACTCATGTCTATTTACTGTGGAGCCAAACATGAAGCCAAACCCCAAAATGTCCCGTGGGTTCGGTTTTCCACAGGCAGTCGTAGGTGTTAATGCAGCAGCATCTATCATCCACTAAAGCCACTGGAACGTCACGTTCAACAGTGACTTCACGCTGTTTTCCACAGACTCTTTGTTAAACATTAAAGCGTCATGAAGCAGCATGAACGTCTCATTTTATTACTACTATTATTTCTATTACTATTATATTATTACTATTATACTACTATTATTATTACTACTACTTACTACTCTACTGTGTATTGTTTGGACCGGCTTTGAGATGACTGCAGTTCCCATAAAGTGTGAAGACTTTTCATTCTACCTGCAGTTGTAAAACGCTGACTACACTATTTGAACAACAGCCCACGACTGTGATTATAAATCAAAGACGCCATAAACACCGTCCAGGAGGAACCAGAGATCAGTGAGATCTCGTCCCTGACAGATCTCAAAACTCAGGAACATAATTAAAAACAGCTCCATATGTAAAACCACCTGTGACACTGCTCGTCCACACGTGTCACATACGAGCGAAACCATTTAAATGAACACCTGATGCACGACTCAGGCTTCTGTTGAGATTTGAACCAACTGCTGATCAGAATGCAGCTGATCATTAGTGCAGAGCTGGAGCCTTCTGTTTCCATCACTTAGGCTGCACGACAGCGACGGCAGCTTCACAGACACAGTATTTCACGGTCTGCATAAAGAACACACACACACACACACACACACACACACACACACACACGCACACACACACACACACACACACACACACACGCACGCGCACACACACGCACACACACACACACACACACACACACACACACACACACACACACACACACACACGCACGCACGCGCGCGCGCACACACACGCACACACACGCACACACACACACACCGCTGCGTGTCTGGGTGCACATTCGCTGCCATGACTGAACCCAAATGATGATTTCACAGCCTCCCGCCGCCCTTGAAGCCAGTGATTAGATACGTAGCTGCTGCGTGGCTGCGGGTCACGGGTCCGACGCGCTGGTCTCAGCCTCTGTCCACAGACACACGTGTGGCTCCACCGCCGCCTGCTTGTCATTCAGCCCACGCCCACTTCCTGGAGCCCCACTCTGTGTCTCAGCGGCCCTTACAGCGCGTCTACAAGCTAACGGGCTGGAGGCCTAAATAAACAAATTGAGTTCAACTCTTTTCTGCAGCCGAAGCAGAACGCATCACTTCATTCCTGCAGCAGTCTTCTCGCGCATCCCACGGGACAGAATCCAATTTGCATATAGATTCAACGCTCTTTGCAGTGCATTGGGTGCGTTGTCATTATCTCACAGCCAAAATTGAGGCAGGAACTCAACTTCTACTTCCTGTGAGCTGATCCAGGTGCAGTGGTTTCAGCAGGTAAATACCATCTTCACCCTGATGTGACTAATAACAATGGGCTGGCGCCTCCGCCGTCATCAGTGGGGCTCAAGGTAACTGTTTAACCAATAGGGGTGCGATCTGCCGTCAGTTCACAGTTGGCTCAGACGGCGATGAGGTCGGAGGAGGATTTATGAAGCCGCTTTTAGAGCCCTGTAAAATTCCACCGCTACTCATTAACCCGTGAGAAAATCCTGCCGTCCACCTGCAGCACCTGAGCTCACGTGACCGGGCTGAAGGTTTAAAAGGAGGCTCGGGGCCGGAGGGAAGCAGACGCTGAGCCGAGCACCCGCCGAGCACGTATACAAAGACACTGCGAGACAAACCTCCACCTCCGTCACCATGAAGGCTGCACTCACCACCGCCTGTCTGCTGATCCTGGCTCTGGGCTGGACCGCCGAGGCCGTGCAGGTCCAGGTGAGAGTGTGTGTGTGTGTGTGTGTGTGTGTGTGTGTGTGTGTGTGTGTGTGTGTGTGTGTGTCAGCACTGGCTCACCATCCGCCTCCTCTTGCAGGAGAACGGCCTGTCGTTCTCCCTGGACGCCGTCCGGCGGCTTCAGGAGCTGCAGGAGAGCAGCAAACAGCAGAACCCTCGGTTCCGATCCAGCGCCGTGTGGGTGTGTGCCGACCCGCTGCTCCCGCAGGAGCTGCTGCCGCTGTGCAAGCAGAGGACGTCGTCCGCGTCCTTCGCCAGGCTGGGTAGGACCTCACAGGTGTCAGATGAAGGCTCGGGGTCAGGGACGCGTCTCATGACTTCTCCTCCTCTTCCTCCTCAGCGGCCGTTCCCATCGACGTCTGTGAGATCTGCGCCTTCGCCGCCTGCACCGGCTGCTAAACACGAAACACAGCCGTGCTTTGATTTGCGCCTCTTCCCAAAATTAAAGACGAGAAGATGACGTCTTTCTCCCTGACGAATACGACATTGTGACTGATTCTGATTTTTGTTTAAAAAAGGCCCTAAACCAAACATAGAAATTGGCGAAGCTGACGTTTGTGTTGCAAACTGTTACTGCATATTTATACTTCATCACGTTTTGCTTTTGAATGACTTTGTTACATTTCTATCTTGCCAGGCTTTGTGTGTATTTAAAGTTCAGCTTTCTGTTGTTTCTGCTGTTGTTAAAATAAAACGTCTTGACATCATTGTTCATTGTCGTGCCTGTTCTTTTCGTTCACACCATTCAGACCACCACCACCTAAACACAACAGTTTTGGGTGGTGGTGGCAGAGAAGCGCCTGCGACGGCTTCAGAGCCGCTGCCCAGAGGCTGAAGCTGCTGCTCTGTGAACGGCAGCAGCTGGACTGATAGCGCGATGTTGATTTATTCATTTAACAGTCAGCCGTTTATTCCCTGCAAATGTTCTCATTCATCTAAAATACGTCAAATATGTCACACGTGCATCAATTTTTTAATTCAAGTACAGATGTAAAACATTTTGACCAACACTGTCACTGAGTGAATGAACTAAATGAGGGCTTCCACTGAAAACACTCGTCTCGTTCTTGTTCAAATCCAACCTATACACACAAAAACAGACGGATCTAATGAAGCGGGGCAGAGAAACAGGGAAGTTGCCTTTATTCTTTGGTGTCACAGGTTGAATAGTTAAACCACTAATCAGAGGCATTTCTTTACGTCTGTGATTCAGGTCATAGTTTTTTTATTCTGGGATGTGCATTCAGCCTTGTGGTCCAGTGCAGTGAAGAGGCAGTTAACCTACAACGCTGTTGCCTCGTCTGAGCCCCAAAACAGGCGCTGACCTTTAAAGTGGCTGCACGACAAAAACAAGAGCAGGAGTCCAGCGTGTGCACATACATTAGCGCTGCAGACTGTGACTGCAGAGCAGGTAGGAGCGACAATAACAAGCACACAAATATGGAGAATATGGAAATCTAACTGTGTTGGATTGATTCTGGCTCAGACGCCGTGTAGTGTCGTGCTGTAGTTAGTGGCCGGATCAGTAATAATACGCTGCTACAACAACGAAGCGAGATACAAAACGAAATGAAAAGTGCGCGTCCTTTCTCTACAACCCAGCATCCGTCACAGCCATCAGTGTTATTAAGCAGCACCAGCAGCACTGCTGCGTGGGATCCTCAGGCCGGAGATCGATGCTTCACCGTGGACAGACATCTTTACGGTCCTTTATTTTGGTGGTGGGACCGGTTCTATGTGTTAAAGTACGTACAGTGGTGAAGAATCCAGAAAGTTGTCTTCATCAGCTTTCGTTCTGCAGTCACACAGATGGAGGATGCTCTGCTCCCAGCGCACATGAACCCTGTCTCTATCTATAGGCTAAACGGCTGGCATTCATTCCCATGTGGCCTCAGCAATGCATTCTTCAGACAAAACAAGAAGCTCCCTGTGGTATTTAAAGTAGTGGGTTGAGCTAAGGTCGCCCTGCTCAACCAGAGATCACAGGAAACCTGAGCAGGAGTCTCTGTCAAATGCAGAAGCTGAACGCTGCATTCTGTACACAGCTTATCCATGGGCACATACGTAATCATGAGGATTCATTTTTAGAAAAAGGCGTAATAATTGTACTACCTTTTCTCTTCTGTGTGTCACTTATAGTTTTGGCTCATATAAAGTTAAAACTGTGACGTTTCTTCTTCTTTTTCTTCTTCTTCTTCTTCTTCTTCTTCTTCGGCTTCACTGCTTCTTCTTCTCCTTCTTCTTCTTCTTCTCCTTCTTCTTCTTCTTCTCCTTCTTCTTCTTCTTCTTCTTCTTTGGCTTCACTGCTTCTTCTCCTTCTTCTTCTTCTTCTTCTTCTTCTTCACTGCTTCTTCTCCTTCTTCTTCTTCTTCTTCTCCTTCTTCTTCTTCTTCTTCTTCTTTGGCTTCACTGCTGCTGCAGTCCTCGCTGTGAGGTCACTTCCGTTCTGCTTCCTGTCTGTGCCTGGTCTAATTATGTTGATCACCTCCACCTGTGTCCTGTGTTATTTAAGGTTCCCTTCCTCATGGTTCAGTCAGTTCATCGTGGACCTGGCCTGTGTGAAGGTTTGTGTGCGCCTGTGTTTTTGTGGTGTAGTTTTGTTCCTGCTTAGCTGTGTTTTTTAGTTCTTAGCTTTATCTGTGATTGTGACATTATGTTAGTTGTCTTTTGTGTTTACTGTGCATATTGTTTGTGTTTAAATCAAGTTTTAGTTTTAACATTTCCCAGTGAGGCGTTAAATGTATTTTAGGCCTTCGTAGCCTCGTAGTGACCGGAGCAGAGAACCTGTCGTCCTCTGACTCAGCAGAGTAAAGCCAGTGAAGACAAATCACTGTGTTGGCGTCCACTCAGCCAAGTTACACAATCGGCTGCAGCCTGTGACTCACAGATCACTTAGGGAAACACCTGTCACCTGTGGGTCTGGACCTTCCCTCTTTTATTGATATTTACATCTGTCTTTGTGGTTTGAACTGCTGCAGAACCGCTCCAGTGTTTTGGAGCCTCGCTGACTGTGACCAAATAAAAACGGTGAAAACGTCACCATTCGCAAATGTCACCGTTGTTCAAATAAGCGAACGCCCGCTTTATCAGATCGCTGACGCGTCTCAGTGGGAGAGAGATGGTGGGTGAGATTTATTAGCCATGGAGGAGGCGGCAGGTTCTACGTGTAACCCAAAGTCAATAATGAAATATCAGGCTGACGAGGAAATGGTGCTGATAGGTTTCACCCTGTCAAAGCCGGCGGTTATAAACTTAAAAAAAGAGGATCCAGGTGCTTAACGAGTCGGCCTTTGTTACTAAATTTAATGAGCTCCCTGAATGTCCCACTTCTGTCCGCAGCCTGCCAGTTGTCTGTTAATAAATCACTCAGCGCTCTGTCGGACGCCTTATAAGAAGAGGCAGAAATAGCGCAGCCACAGCGGAACCGGCTCTGCAGCAGAAAGGCGTCCTCGTCGTGCGGCATCATGAAGCTGCTGAGTGTTGTGGTGGTTGTGGCGCTGTGCGGGTGCTGGGGTGCGCTCGCTGTGCAGGTTAAGGTGATTATCATGAGCTCTCTTTAGTTATGGCGCTTGTCGGTTTCAGAAGGCGAGGATCCAATCGCCTTTTTTCAATTCCCACCTCCAGTAGAATCTGTGTTGCTCTTTTCCCTCAGGCTGGAAACATGAGCTTCCCCTTGGATGCAGTGAAGGAGCTGAGAAACCTGATGAACCTGAATGAGGGCGTCACGGACGCCAGCATCGCAGCCGTGTGCCACAACCCCCTCCTGCCTCAGGTGTTCGTGCCCGCGTGCCAGTGCAAAAAGGCAGAGGCCATCTTCTCCGACCTGGGTAAGGACACGTGACGCGCGGGTCAGAACCTGGAGGATGGGTCAGAGCAGAACCCAGCAGCAGCGTCACTCCGCCCAGACTTCACTGATCACAGCCTGGTCTCTTGTCCTGTGAAGAGGCTTCTGTGACGCTGATGCCCGTTAGACGCCCACAGCTGCTTTAAGACTGACGCAGCAGCGCCGTTGTCCTGTCACTTATTTGCTCTCGTGTTTTTCAGGAAAAGTCTTCAAGTACATCGATCCTTGTGAGATCTGTTCCTACGCCGCCTGCACCGGGTGTGTGATCTGAGGCTGCAACACTCCACCGCTGCACTGTCACTCACATGGATTCAAACAGTTACATAGAAAACGCTACTTATTTGTTAAATGTTTGATATAACAGATTGTTCTTTTCCTAGATGATAACTTATTAAGTGGAAATAAAAATTCTGTGAAGTTACAACAGTTGACTTGATGAGTTCCATTTTTGTATGCATTACTGTTAGAATTTAATATTTTCACTTTTTAACTGTCACACCTACACGTTCATGCACATAATCACTGTTAACAGCACGAAGGTGCAGGTCAGGAGCTTTAGTTGGTGCTGACGTCGCACTGACAGTAACATCCAGCAACATCCAGCAACACTTCATAAACTTAAAGGCCAATTAGACTTTAAAAAATAAATGCGATTGTGATGACACAAACATCAAACGTTCACTAAATGGAGCTGGGAAAAAAAGCGGCAACATTAGTCATAAGGTCTAATAATCAACAGACCAATGATTCTTAATGTGCACTCGTCCTCCCTGTCATTTATCATAACGCTGCTGTTAGTTCAGTCTTCAACGTCAAACCCTGAGTTTACTGTTTTTGTTCCTACTTGCAGTTCTACAGGTGGTAAACTACTAGTTTAAATATTTACTATTTTATGTACAAACTAGTATTTACAGAGGTGTTTATAGAAACTAGATCTGGTGCTGATGCTTCCTCTAACACACACCACGATTTAATTAAGGTTTTTCTTGAGGACAAAAGGTTCTACAGTAAAGAAAACGCGTTCTTCGCAGTATTTGATTTGTTAATGCATTTCATGTCTGACGCTTGTGTTGAGATAATAAGCAAGACGGAAATGAACGAATTCAACATGAGTTAGTATAGCGGACATAGTCGCATTCCTAGCGGACATTCCTGCTTGTAGGAACGCCTCACGCTCCTGTCCGGCTCGTTGGTCTAGGGGTATGATTCTCGCTTAGGGTGCGAGAGGTCCCGGGTTCAAATCCCGGACGAGCCCAAATTTATTTTCTCGATTTCAGAATTGTTCCTTATTAACTTGTACTCGTTGAACTAATGATGTTTTTGTTAGAAAGGCTTCCTGCTCATTATCAGTTGAAAGGTCTGTTTAATTGTTGTTTTCACTTTTATACGACAGAACTGAATAAACAATCTTTTGCAGATTCAAATGCTTAACACTTTGGCAGAATTGTGTTGTTTGAGTTTATTCTGTGTTTTTGGTGCCTTTTGTCTCATTTAAGTAACACTAGGCTAATAATAGTATAGATCTCGTTCATTCCATCTTACGTTTCCTCAGGGTGTCCAGCAGAGGGCGCACGGTGGCAGCAATGAGCCTTGGACTCCAGGTTCCTTAGGATCAGGGTGCTTAAGCTCTGCTTCAGCAAATCCCATACCTGAGAATAATAGGTGCATTGTATTCAGTACGTGTCTTTTCTGGTAGTCAACCCCAGTGGAGTAAATATCTTAAGGTTTAAGACAGAAAACCCACCTCATTTTGTCCCCATGGCGGTTGGCTGTACCTATTTTCAACAGAATAAAGGAAAACAGCCCACCTTTGGACACGTCCATAATAATCAAGTGAGACAGCAGGTTATATTTTAGTCAAAGAATGAGGAGTAAACGCTCCAGACAGTTTGGGTAATCGATTCATTTGAGAGAATGGCCTGAAAGGTTCTGGATGTCTTCATGTTCCTGTCCGTCTTCACTTCGGGTCGTGGAGGTCGTCTCCATCACGGGAACACATCAGCCACTACTTCAGCCTCCTACTCTGCAGATTTCTAGGGAAAATAGCTAAAGTAAATTTTGCATCTCAATTATGAAATAGTCCAAATGACAGTCAGTGTCAGACCTCGTTTAGAAAAATTGGCTGGAGAACAGGAACATGAGACTAGTGTTTACTGGATGTATGTGATTGCGTCAAAATAAGGTACAGATAATCTGAACTTTTTAACAACCTTCAGTTAGATAAAGTCAGATAAAAACCCAAATGTAAGTTGTATTTAATAAATACTTAGAAGCAGCATTTCTACTCATAGTGGAGTATTTTAAGCCCTTTCTTAATAGTTGTAAACTAGAGTGACGTCATCAGTACAGATTAACTGGTACTGAAACAAATCCACGTGCATCGTCTCAGACGCCTATTTTTGTTCCGTTGTAGTGACTCCATGTGAACAATAGATGGCAGTAAACTCAAACTCTCACAACGTTCACTGCTCAGTTAATTAAAACTTCAATCCTCAAATGTTTATTCCTAACTTATAAGTAATTTATCCTTTCCATAAACAACCAGAACATATTCCTATGAGAAAATATGTGAAATCACATTATCCTCAGAGTATTACAATCCTATTTCAGATGTTTTAGAATTATTCAACAATACTTCAATTACAACTGCAAAATAAGAATCAATTCTTAATGGATTTTCAGAATATCTTTATTTAATAAATATTGTTAATATGTATATGTCTGTTTTTCCATCTTAAGGCATTAGGACAGATTTCTTTGTCATTTGGATTAATTGACATATCTCTTGTGAAAACTTTGTTCTTGGCAACAGCCTTGTTAAGTTAAATGCACATTAAACTGGAGAGAATGTAATCCAGTTTAGACAGTGATGCTGTTCAATACTAAAAAGATGCATCAGTCAGTACAGCCACACCTGCCTCCTCGAATAGTTTAGACCTCATGAGTTTTTAAACCGTTTTCCAGTGGAACTGCTCAAGATAAGACACAGAAAACAGGCACAACATGGAAAAGAAACCATTTGCTGTTAACTATTCCACATGAACACTGGTTCTGAGCTCCCACTCAGCACGAGGCGCCATCGCATGTTAGTGCAGCTACACTTCAAATAAACAGGTTTTAATTACAGTCTGGGGGAAAAGTTAAATCTGATTCGGAATCAGTGACCACCTTTAAAGACGCGTCCCATCACATGACCTCAACTCCTGCACACTGTGTCCACCTGTACATCAGCAGGTGAGTCCCAGAGGGAAACTCCACATCACCAATCGCTGAACACGCTTTCTAAGCAGCGACTCACGTAGCAGCATCCAGTGACACATAACAGTCATGGTATCAGGTAGTTCAGTTCAGTCTGAGGTTCAATACAGGAAGTTATGAGCAAATTCCATGAAAGGTCAACAGGTAAAGCAATTAATTACCTTTGTTTAACAGCAGCTACTAAAAACTAGCTCATTACGAGGATCTTTTCATTTTAAGCTTAATGTTGGCACAACTACACAAACTGAACTGCTGTATTTACTTTTAGGTGAAACTTAAAACCTGTAGAATTTAAAATGTCTCAGTTTCACTCATTAGTACCAATTGGAGCCGTATTTAATCTAGTAAAGCAGCTTTTTGAACTGCATAATCAATACTAGTGTGACTTTCATCCACATACAAACTACAGTGCTTCAAACAGCCAACTGTATCATTCTGCTGCATTCTAATGTGTGAGAATCAGTGGATGAAGGAACGCTGCTTTGAGCGCTTCATGGAATTTACGGATGATGAAAATACAGGTGAGAGCAGAGTGTTGGCTGGTGGAGTGATCTGTAACATGACAACACAGTTAAAACAACACTATCATGAGCAGCCATAAGAACAACACGATCGTTCTCCGCTCAAAAACGGGAGAACGTCTGAACATTCTCGGCCTGTAAAGTTCGACGACTATTTCAGCCGCAAAGCTGAGAGTGCTGGTAATTGGACGTTTAACGACCAGCTTTACAATGTGCATATAAGCAAACGAGCATCCCTGTTAAATGAGTGTGAACATATCCCTTGTGCACCCGTTTCAACGCATAGGTTCATATGGAGGTTTGTTGATATGTAAATGCAAATGACCTAGTCATCACGTTCTTTCACCTGCTGCGGAACAGTAACGCCAATGTGCAGGAGATGAGGTTAAACTCATACACAACGTTTTCGTAAATGCCTGAAAGCAGGAGCTGTAACTTAGAAGCACAGACATTGTAAGAGTTTGGTATTTACAAAAGCAAACAGGTAGGTTTATGCACATCTTACAAAAATCATAATGAAAAGCAGAGACTTTGATTCTTTTCCTATACATTTTCTTGCACAAACAGTTAAAACACACTTAAGTTTGTCTCCTTGATCATAGCGCTTAGCACCTCCTGAAATGTTCGTGTAACGATGAGTTCGTCAGAAGAATTCCTATTACTGGACAGAAGATGTAAGTGGTACAAACTCACTTCTGCACCGGTGAAAAAGAAATGACAGTAATACTCCAGTATCTTAATATATCATTAGTCCTGACATTCAGTTGGCAGAAGCACATACGTTAACGTCACCACGTCCCCTGTAGCTCTACGTATGAAACAGTGGGAGGAGAGGAAGATGAGTGCGACGGACGTGGAGGGACAGAGTCAGTATTGGCCGGCGCCGCCTCAGTGAGCCGAGCGGAGGACTGAACAAGGCTTGATTTTGAAAACGAAAATGTGAAGATGGCAGGCAATCTGGTTGCAAACACTGACACAGTAACGCACCAAGTCAAACAAGGAAATGATCTGTGGGGGAGAAACAGAACGGTCACTGTTACACTGAAGACAACAGCTCAACACTGACAGCCTGTTGCTGCCAGAGAAGACGCCTCCTGTCCGCATGCGTGAAAACAGGCAGAACTCCCAAACTATCCCCTCATCATGATGCTCACAGCATCCAGTAAACAAACTAGCATGTTAGCCTATTTCTAGTGTAACAGGAGCTTCATTACAGCTGCAGTCTAGCTGGAGCCTTACTGAGACCGTCCAGAAGGATCGTCACATTAGTGTTCGCTGCCTAGCATCTGTTTAGAATTGTTTACTGAAACAGCTGCGTGTCATGAACTGAAATATCAATATTGCACAAATAATAAGACAATAATCTGTGTACTTACCAATGCAATCCACAGCACCAGGTATTCATCAATAAAACTATTGAAATACTGATCCAGGAACAGTAGTCCTGGTCCCAGGAAAGCTAAATCATGAAGATTCATCTCACTTTTTGTCATATGTGCTACCTGTGGAAACAAACAGCGTAAAACATTAAAACCTCTGTAAAAAAAAATTAATTAAAATCAAATTGACTTTGAATCAATTCAAATTTCTTTAGTTTGAAGCTAAAAATAACTGAGGCTTTTGTTTCTACCTCTACAGCGTCTCACTTAAGAGAAATATGCCCAACTTACAACTAGTTTATTGGTGATTTTTGCTGAGACAAAACCAAACGCCAGAATATAAAGACAGGGATGTTTCTCGAACAGCTGGACAGCCGACTTCTTGTATATCATTATCCCCAAAATAATAACTGTGCCAATATGCAAGACTGGTGAGAGGACACTGGTTCCCTGAGGACAGAAGCACAAGGCAAAGAGGCAGATGGTTATTGACAGTAGAAATGTATAAAACAGCTGCTCAGACTCCTATAGCACAAATCACTGAAGGGTTGCCTCAAGGGGCTGCACAGTAGAAGTCAACCTAGACTCCTCCATAACAGAACAAAGTCTGATGTCATGGTCAGCTACCACTCAACACAATTCCTATACCCAACCTGTACATACAAATAATTCAGATGTGGGAGAAATGTGTCATTTCCTCACTTGGTTATGGTACTTACAGCTATTGTGGATCCATTTTTGCCCACACCTCCAGTAAATATAACTCTGAAGTAATTGGTGCAGGAGAAAACAGCTCCTAAAAGTGTGCAGATGGCAGGAATCATTTTCATCTGGATATTTAGGAACGGGATCTGGGAATGGAAAGGTTAAAGCATTCAATTCATAATCCCCAGACGTCAACACTAAAATATGTGGATGACTTATTTACTGCTATTTTCTCTAAAGCTGTGAGTACATTCACAACGATGCATCATGCGTCATGTTAGAGTAAACAAAGGCAAGGGCATTTCACATTTCTCACAAATGTTAAAGTGTAATTGTCAGAATGAGTGGCTCCATAATTATGACACTAAAACATGTTGCATTATTATGGGTCATTTTAACCCGTAGGAATTAGAACCGATTACATTTACCATCGACTGCCAAAAAGCAGCTCCTCCCACGGCGGCCAGCAAATACACCATTATTATGAAGATTTGCACCTCAGTCACATCAATGCTGAGTGGGAGGACAAAGCAGAGTTCAGAGGAAGGATTAGTGAGGACTACCGGCACACAGTCATCCTACAGCCTTCTTCCAAAACACACTGAGATGACAAAAGGTTAAATTAGGAGCAATGCTGCTCATTAAAGATGTGTTCAGTAGCATTCTGCAGGCTCTGAACAGAGCGGTCGTCAGCAGACCGGTTCAGTTCACAGCTGTTCTCTGTAAAACCACATTTCCATTTAGAATTTATGTAAATAAAGTTTTACTTTCACTTCTGAACCATTAAAACTGTTGAAGTAAAAGATTTGGCATCAGACCACTTCCTTCCTGCAGAGACACGTTTTACTAACTGCACCTTTAACCAGAGCAGACGCCATGTTACAGTGGTCGCTGTGGAAGCAAACAGCAGCAAGCCATGCAGCGGCAGCCAGGGGATTTACCATCATGTTCCACAGACAGGGACCCACATAGGCTGTGAGCATCTGTAATCCTGCTAGACACATCTGCACCTCTGTTATGTCAAATCTATACACACACACACACAAACACACAATACATCCACGTTTACTCCAGCTTGGCCATAAATACAGTCTATATAGTCGTTTGTGTTGGAGCAGATGATCAATTTACCTGCTTCTCTGTACTTACTGTTCTCATGCATTTAATCTTTTATCTGAAGGTCACATCTTTGACCTTGTGCATGTCACAGTATAAAAGTCTTGTTTATTGCAAAAGATACCAATAAATGAAGAACAGCCAATGAAGACGTCAATATATATGAAAATGCTTTTGTGTTAAAAATGGCGCTGTTGACTCACATGCCGAACCGCAGCGTTCCTGACACGTATGTCTGCCAGTGGGCACAGTAGAACATAAACATCCCAGCAAAGCAGCAGAAAAACATCCAGTCTGGGTTGGTGCCCAGTTGCACTGCTATACAGGTTCCCAAGACCACAAACACTGCAAAGAGTTAAAACACAGACAGTGTTAAAGCTTCAGAGCTACTGTGATCAATGTACTATAGTAACAGGAAGTAAACTGACCAGTGGACAGAGAGTCACAGCCGTGGTCAAACAGCTCGCCCAGCGGAGAGCTGCTGTTGGTGCGTCTAGCCTGCTTCCCATCAATGGCGTCCAGAGACTGGTAGACAAAAAGTCCCACGGCACACAACAGGTACGCCCAGAGAGGAGCCTGGAATTAAAAATAAAAATACATACTGAGATGGTCACTCTGTGTCACCAAGTTTTAAACATTTAACACTTATCCCCCCCCATATTTTTCCAAATATCTGTGTTACGTGGATTCTAGCTTGTTATGTATGTTTTAAAGAATACTAGCCTGTTCAGTGGCAGTTGGGCAATAACAGACAAGAACAAGGGTGGTAAAGACATTGGTTGCCAGGCCGATGATGGTGATGAGGTTGGGAGCGATCCAGGAAGGGACTCGTGATACCAACCATTCCCAGTAACGCTGCATCAAAGGCTCAAGCAGGGAGCGCCCAGCACTGCTGTACCTGCAGAGGAGGAGAGAGGCCAGTAAGGTCACATGCATTACCCTAAGGGGTTTATATGCCACTCGTTAGGCCAATAGTAGCTCACGCATCAGTTATCTTCAATCAGTGATAAGAGATTATTCATACCTGTGCTCCTCCAATCTCTTGAGCTGGTGTCGGGACAGAGGGGGTGAAGGCAGCTCGATCAGCCTGCGCAGAACTCCAGGGGCCAGCCAGCAGGCCGCCTCCATGCCCATGCCCTGCCCAGGATCCATGTCCCGGCCAAGGCCTCGGCGAGAACGCAGGCCCCCCCCTTGCTGCTGCCCCGTCGTGCTCATAGAGCCCTGCTACCGTCTTACGTAGACCCAGATGCCTCTGGCTCTGCCACTGTCCTAAAGGAGGGGCTACAGATCTACTGTGGAACTGGGGGAGGTGGACGTTGCCTAGAGCAAAAAACAGTTTAGTCTGTGAGTAAAGGTGAAAGAAAAGGCTTATTAAACATACAGTTTAATTTTCTTTGTACAGTGCATTAACTTAATAATAAACCAAGTAGGTCAACTTGTTCATTACAGTATTTGCTTTAAGTTAAAGAGACTCTTCAAGCAACAAGATAATTACGGTTTATTAGTTGAAAATACACAATATAATAAAAGACCAAAGAAAAGCTTTACAAGTGAATACCGTGCCCAGATATTCTCACGTGTACCATGGCCATACTAATGGTTTGGTTGCAGTATGACCCTACACTGAAAGCTGTGAGAACAAAACTTAAAACTGTTTATCATGATGAAAGATCAGGAAGTAAGAGTCATACACTGATTATTAGGAAATGACTCCAGACGCCAACCTGAGCACAGCAGTGACAGATACCGTGTGGGATGTGATGGAGGGCGACCCTATGAATGAATAACTACCACACCTAAAGGTGACATCATGTCCTGACATTACAAATACTCTCAGGACAATACTCACCAGCACTAGGTGACCCCGACATAAAACGCACGACTGAATCAACTGATTAAATATGCATGTATTAAAGTTTTTATCCAATTGAGACACTTGGAGCCTTGGATTCGTTAACAGTGGTTAAAGTGTTAGTTACAGGCCTATGGGTGTGAGGACACTCCCTCTTTACTTCGTTAATGTCACAAAGTGAACCGTCTTCCCACAGCCTGAAACCCTCCAACATTACTGCCTGTGGCAGGAAGTCAACATGCCGGTTTGTGAGAGACAGGACTGCTTTAACAGGTTTAGTACCTGAAGAAAGCCTGGTGCGTGTAGACGTGTCACCACAGGCTGGACTGGCAGTTATTGATGAACAGATGACACCTGACCTCGAGCACAGAAACCACCAGTCACCGCTCGACTGTGACACGTGTTGCTTTTACAGTGGCTGATTACTGCGTGTGTTGATTACTATAGAATAGCTGTTGAATTAAACATCCAAAATAAGTTGCCACTGAATGTACTACTGCAGTACTAGATACTGCCCTAACGCTGTACATCGTTAACGCAGTGGAAGAATAACTTATTTCGACTTGTCAGAGAATATCGGTGTTGGTGAAGCATTTCCTGTGAATGTTCACGACATACGAGTTACCGCCAAGTCTCCGACTACAACAAACACTGCCTCGGGCGGGTGTGCTAACGCCTCCTAGCTTAGCGCTACCAGCTCCTAACCCGTCCCGCTGGTGCTTGGTTAGCATTAGCTGGTCCGCTGGCATCGTCAGCCGAGTAACGTTATAGTAGAAGTAGGACTTCTGTCAGCGTGCGAATAATGTTATACATTGGCCGTTTGCGTGTTGTCAGTTATATAACGTTATAATACCATTGCCCATTTCAGATATTTGTTAAGTCAGACTTTGTTTGCGACTCCTCCCGTGATGACGGCTGCTAGCTTGAGCGATACCCACTAGCTAACCCCCTTTAGAGCTAGCGAGCTGCTCAACTACGGATGTAACGCCGACTGACCTGGACAACTAAAATACGAACTCCCCCGACAGTCCGAGATGAGGGTGCAGGGGCTCCCAGCCGACAATGTGATGACAGGGTTTTAAAACTCCCTTAGCAGAATTCAGAAGAGACGTTTACAGCTGTAGGTGGATCACCACGACCGGTGTCACCGTGGTTGACCCAGGAAGCTAATTCACGTTAGCCATCACAGAAGTCTCGCGAAGGGATGACGTCACGCACAGACTAGTCGGTTAGGCAGTCGCAGAACTACGTAGGGTTTGAAGTAAACCAGGAACATTTGCGTTACGTAATTACTTACTACATATATTTAAACTAATTTAAACTTGTGAATTTAATTAAAACGTATAAATAAATACCACAACAAGCAACGGGGGATTTCAGTGACAGAAAGCCATCAGGAATCAATAATGAAAACACACAGATCTAAGCCATGCAACCATAAGGATTAATATACATGTTTACAAGATAAAACTGAGCCAATCAAATCACAACCACACATAAAAGTCCTTCTATAAAATGAAGCTCATTTAGTTAATTCAAAGGACAACACAATTCAAATACTGTTAGAATAGTGTGCTGTACAGTGCTGAATACAATACTGACATTGTTTTTATTTTTAAGGTTCTGGAAACAAATGATGTGCTCAGAAGAACAGAAGTGACACAAAGTGATCAATGAATGACAACAACATATTTTGAGACGATGACAGCTACATTAGGCTCAACAAACTCCACCAGTAATTAAATTTTTAATACAGAAACGACTAAAGGCTCTAAAGGCCTCATAATGTGCTTACTTTCATTAACGTTCCACATGTCCACACTTAGAGAGTAGCTTTTATCTGTTTAGTGATGACCAGAGACAACATTGTCTTATGTTTATTTATATTTAAATTTATTACAGTTGTGATTCACCTCCACAGGTTTTTTAATCATACAGCCACAGATGTCATGGTTGTATTACAAAATAAAAGTAGCTAGCAGCTCACACCAATAATCCAGCAATTTTAATCTGAACCTTTGGTGCCACTACAGATGTTCTGCTGCTGTGCTTCAAGTGCTTTATTTTCAAAGATTCATTGCTTCACAGTGGTGCATCATGTTATGGTTCTCTGTCTGACACCCGAGTCAGGTAAGGATTAAAGAAGTCTCTGAGGAGGCTCTGCACGCGGACCGGCTGCGGGCTCTCGTCAGCAGGGCCCAGCGCCGGATCCAGAGCCAGGTTCAGGATCTTTGTGGGGTCGAACGAGGCGGCGCGGGTCTGGGCCGTGTGGAGACCTTCGATGGCGCTGGACAGCCAGATGAGCCGTTTGAGACTCTGGATGTTCCGGCCGCGGTCGTGCATCAGCTGGTGTTCAGTCACAGCCCGGCGACTGCGGGACGAAGGAGAGAATGGGAGGAGTCCACGTCAGAACATGCTCAGTTCAGTCCTCACAATTCAGCTGACACCTAATTCACCCTCACTGGCCAATTTATTAGATACACCTGTACTGTGATTCCATCCAATACAGCAACTTATCACTGAGATGAAAACAACTCACAACTGGTTTTGTTGACACTGTCCAGTTGTAAAGATGACAAGACTCATGACAGCGAGCCATTGCACAGGTCTGTGGGACATCTGCATCTTCTGCAATTGAACAGCAAAACACACTGGTTATTTATAGGAAAACAACCTATAGTCATATAGTCAATGGTCAATACCACTTTAACTGCTTCAACGTCATGATTCAAACTGTCCAGTGTTCTGATGCCACTTTTTTATCTTCGCAAAACGTCTGTCTGGTCCATTCATTTCCAGTCATAAGTAGAATTTGACTGTTTAGCAGCTGAAGGGCAAAAAAACTGCAATAAAAAATACTTGAGTTATGTTTTGCTTCTTCGCTGTGACATAGTGAGGTTCGCTGTCTTTGTGTTTGTCCAGTAAAATGTTTCATTTTCAAAGTCAAATAAAAATCTACACGCTTTAATCCCTTGTTTAAAACTGTCTGAAACTCAAATGAAGATGAATGGCTTAAAGTCAAATTAGACCTTGTTCGTTCAGACGTTTGTTAATTGGCTGGAAGTCTTAAAAACCTGTTTTTCAACACCTCTCAAGCAGAAATTATGATTCTATGAAGGCACAATAAATCATCTGGTGTGGGGAAAATCACAGAGCAGCTGAAAAGAGCAACAGTAAATTACATCAACCTGAACATCCAGCAAGTAAACGATTGATCCAGTTTCTGTTGATGCAATGACTAAAAGTCGGAAAAAGGAAAACAATTAAATGCATAAAAAGCCACGTTTCCAAATGTGTCTTCACTTCCGTTCGACCTTCAGGCAGCTCTGAAAATCTCTTCATTTTAAAAATCCAGTTTTACACTTTTTTGTAACAATCCATGAAAGTATTTTATAGATAAAGACAGAGGTTGATGTTTGTTTCACATCTTTGTAAAAAATAATGTTTCATGAAGTTAAACATAAAATCATCTCTGCACAGATGCACCTGGTTCCAGTCGATCCCACACAGCAAAGATTGGAAAAGCAAACTACTTACATGGTCCCTGGTGGCGGCAGCAGCTCCTCCAGTGGCAAGACACTAAAGTGACTTCAGGCTCGACCTTCAGACCTTTTATAATGCTGTCACACACACACACACACACACACACACACACAAACACACACACACACCAGACCTCCCACGGGCTTAAGAGTCACAACAAACTGAAATTGCGTCTTTTGATTTGCTAATGAAACCGACGTCAGCACCGCTGCCTCTCTGACATGTGGTTTTGTGTCTGTGCAGAATAAATAGGCCTATCAAACATTTTCCAACCCGTTTGTGTTAATACAATCCCAAACAGCCTCCTGCCCCTCAGTGCGACGGTGGAGGAGGTTTACACACTCTTTACATAATCAGGTGTTTGGAAAACGAAGGATGAAATTCAATTGAGGGATTATCATTTTTCTATTTTCTGGTCTAATCCGAGCCCCTTTTTGGAGAGAGACTCATGCGTCTGACAAAGAGGAATTTAGGGAAATGGGGCTGAATGCGTGCATTGATGTTGAGGATGCAGACACACGAGGAATGAGTCAGGATGAAGAGCGTCTGCGTTCGGTTTAAACTTTTCTGCCTGTACGTAGTTAAGATGCTTGTCTCCTGGAGCTTCTCTCCAGCTCCTTTACAACCACCACAGCCCCCAGAGCTAATGAAGCCGCGCCGCCGCCTCAGTCGCCGTTAGAAACGCAGTTGTCGTGACAACACCTTCCAGCACGAGTTTCCCTCGGCGAGAAATGTAGGCCGCCATCGGAGGCCCGTGGGCGGAGAGATGGAGCGAGGAGAAGCCATTTATTCCATTTAGAATAAACGATGGTGTGAAGGAATTCAAAGGAAACTGAGACCGACGAAGAAAGAAGAGGCACAAAGAGAAGAAACTAATCAGCAGCAACGTTTTTCACAGCAGGAAGCAGAGGAGCAGGCTTCGCTCATTCATAACCGAAGTTTCTGTACAGGTGATGAAAACAGAAGAATTATCAAAAACATACAGTGTGTGAGGACGCGAGTGCAACAAACCAGCGACTTTAGAGTGTTCACACAGAACATACGCTCCCTGGCCACTTTATTAGGGACACCTGTAAATTTAGGTTCAATCCTGTCTCAGTAATAATAAAACTCCGTGTGTAGTCACCATAACTAATCTGTTAGTCTAATCAGACTTAAATCATATTATTACCCATGACTGTGTACATCAGTGACTGAATCAGGCAGTGTTTAACAGGAAATGTAGTACCCATTGGCGTCCACACGGGGGCAGCATTGCACCGAGCAGCTCAATAAGAGGACGTGTCGTTCAGCCCAGCGCCACTGGGGGCGTGAGCTTGTCTTGAGCTTCGAACCAGTGAGACCAGTGAATCTACTGCCGCCTTGCACGTTTTAATCTGGGAGGAGACGAAGTAGAGGTCAGGAGACAGCGCTAGAGGACGAGCTCGTCATCCACTGCACAGTGAGCGCGCGTGTCTGTCTGTGCAGCACGGGAACAAAGGTCACGTTCACCTTTTACTGCCGTGTTGGTGTGCGTCAGATGTGGGTAACGCTCAGGTTGCAGCAGTAGATTCACATGCACAGGCCATGATGGGCTGCGTGGAGCTCCGGCTCTGAGCAGCACGACGGTCCACGTCATGCTGAGGCTGCGGGTCTGAAAGCTGTTCAATGGCCCACACCACAGGAATATGCTGCACTAGTCCTCACTGTAGCACCTTGTGTCATCATGAATGGTCACAGCTGGGTCACCATGGTAACGCACTGTAGCGATCCAAGAGAGCAGGAATGTGATTCCTTGGTTTGAACCCCGCAGAGGAAGGAAGCCTGAAGTTTATCATGATATATTCAATACTTTTCATTAATAGCATATAACGAAAACAAATCATCCTACGTCGTAACATGTGACCAATGACAGTAACAGTAAAATGAACTCAGTAAAATGAACTCAAAAACAGTGGATTAGTATTTGATCAGATTTTATGAATAAAACATCAAGGCATTAGGGCACTCGCTCTGTACTTTAGTCTCTGCCTGCGTTGAAAATGAAAAAGTATAAAAACACTTAAGTAATAGGTTCAGTACATTCCGATTACAGCTGCCTCTGATTTTTTTCCTAAACTTTTAATGAGAGAAGATAATTCCCAGCAGAGGCTTGATGTGTGTGCGCCTGTGTAATAAACTCCAGTGTGTGTGTGTGTGTGTGTGTGTGTGTGTGTGTGTGTGTGTGTGTGTGTGTGTGTGTGTGGTGTGTGTGGGGCTGAAAGCTGCTCTCCCACCTCTGCCCTCTGTTGTCCACAGCAGTGAACCCAGCTCCTCAGGTGAACGCTGGCATTGGCCTAACAATGAGACCTTCCAGATGTTGTCTCCAGCTGTGCCCCATTTCCTGCATTTAATTGCTCACATGTCCTTGATGTGTTTAATGGTTCACTCGGCCCACACAGCCACAGCAAACAGCGGCTCCAGCACCCGGTCACAGCAGGCCGGAGAAACAGAACACACACCAAACATTAAAACAGAGCTTTTTATATGGAACACAAAGCGAGAGCACATTTCTTATATCTATATTCTCTGCTAATATGTCAGCACCTTGTGATCTCTGTTCACCAAGGGTTTTTATTAGATGATGTTCACATGCTGCAGCTCATTTATAACGAGACAACACAGGACATTAGTTGATAAGAAGTATCTTAGATACTGTATGTTCAAAATATTACCCTATTAACAGATGATCTGGTCCTTAAAAAACAGAACTTGACACCGAAGTACTTCAAATTCCAATGGCTTTATTTTATGTATATAGATTTGTATATACTTATATATATATTTATATTATATATATATTTATGTAACAACTTTTACTCCGTTGCTTGATTATCATCTTTTGTTCAGCTTAAGTTCAAACAACATGACACTAAGACCAAGGCATTCCACATGATCATATTTTACAAAAGAGTAAAGAAAACAACATGCGTGTGCACCTGAAGTACACACACGTACATACATACATTAATGTACAGGTATCGTGGTTCTGTTTGTCAAAAGAACATGAAAATCAGAAGTAAATCAGCGAAGTAGAGACGCAGACGAGGCGACAGACAGCGTGAGAGTGTGAGGGAAAGAAACGTGAGAAACCAAATCAACCACTGGAGCTGAACTGGAGGATTCTGTTGCATAGATCGAAGCAAACAGGAGGAGGATGGTTGATAGGAACGGACAGGATGAGAAGGTGAGCCACACACTGAGGAAACACACCTCCACAGAGCCAGAAGCGCACACGCACACACACACACACACACACACACACACACACACAGGGAAGCACAGGACGTTTGAGGCTCTACATCTGCACAGCGACTGATCTGTGGTCAGATCAGCGCCTCAGCAACACGCGGCCGAGTCATCAGTAAAGTATGAGTGATCAGATGAAGCCTAAACACAGTGTAGCTGAGGGCAGGAGGAGCGTTTGATTATTCATTCAAATCATATTAAACAGTTGAAGATTTTGTATAAAACGTCACCCACAAAGGAAAACACATGTTTGCGTCCGACTTAATAACGACCGTTTACTGAATGTTCAGTGTCTGTTGAACATTTACTGCACTCATTCATGATTAAAACTAAATATCAGCGTCCATAAGTGTTAATGCAAATACTCCTGTTTACATGTTGTGATTAATATGCCACAGTTTTGTATCACTAAAGCGTTAAAACACGACGTCGGGGTTTGTCTGGATGTGTGCGTCCACAGTAAACTGCTTTAATTTTCTTAGTTCTAAATGTTTGTCTGAACACAACGCATGTCAACACAACAACACAACACAGCTCACATGAATTAGAGCCCGGCTGATCCTAACGTTGGGCGTTTTCTTAATAAACCTGATTTAAATAAACCGCTGGGTCGGTTTGTTCACTAAGATTTTCTAGTGTGTTCTATAAAGTTCCCACTAAACAAATAAAGCTGTGACGAGGTTGAATACAACACTTTACCATCACTAAAGATTTCGTTGAGGTTGATTTTTTTTATACATTGATCAAAAAGTTATTGCTGCTACAAACAGTGATAGGTTAAAGCACACTTGTCTATGGGACGGGCGTTTCAGCCAGGCTCCAACGTAAACAGACGTTTCACAGGTGAGTGACTCCATTGTTCCCAGTCCCTTCGGAGCCGCCAGCAGAGGGAAGCTGGCTGATAATGACGGCCTGAAGCACATGCTGAACATCAGTCTCCCTCCTCCTCTCACTGCACAGACGGCGATGGGTTCAGGAAACGCTGAGTGGCTTTGTGTTTGTGGGACATGAGGATGAAACAGTGGAGACGTAGCTGCTAGTAACTTTACTGGTGGGTAAATGAGACAATGGCAGGACATGAAAAAACAAAAACACACAACCTCCATCCATCACCATCCATTAGAAGTCACACAACTTTACTTCCTCAGTGTGTTTCACCTCACAGTGCAACTACATGAGTCTGTGTCATGCTTCACGTGAGACTAATCTGGAAAACGAGTCAACACTGGGGATGTTTCATTCCATACGAAAACATGCAGAACACGGAACATAGAACACGGATACTGAACGCCTAGTTTACCCAAATGCAGTTCCTCTTTTTTTCCGTTTTTTCTCTTTTCGTACAGAGTGGCTTTAGGCTACACAGAACACGACAGAACCAATCGCACCAGGTTGGACATATTGCTTTAAACCACCAAATTTTGTATATATGTCATGCATGCCACATAGATGATATTATGTTTATACAAAAATAACACCAACGCCTATTACTGTGTATCATAGTAATTACAGAAAACAAATCTTTTTCAGTCTTTTTTGCAAAGATGTTCAACTGAGAAACTGTATATATATATATATCTATGTACTTATATCTATCATGTATCTACATACATACTAGATATAAATACATAGACACATCTATAAATATATAGATATATATGTTAAGTAGTTATGACTTTTCCAACTGATATTTCCAGTACGTTTAGACCATTTTTTCTTTGTGAACGTTGAAGTGTGTCCAGGTTCTCCAAAGATGTTCTAGGATCCCATGACAGGAAGCTGTTCTGAGAAAGGCAGTGCTCTGAAGAGGAAGCAACACAGTCAAAATGCAACGATGACCTGAAGCCAGTTCCTTCTCCACACGGAAGTCTGAATGAGAAACGCTCGCGAAATGGATCTTTAAATTCTCCAAAAGTGAAGCTTCAGGTAACTAAAAACAGGCTGTGGAACCTTGTCCAGACTCGGCTCGTGTCACGTCTGTGAGCAGGAGTGCTGCTCAGGTCTGACTGTGCACCTGGCATGAGATGTGAAGGCAACCAGTCCAACAGATGAGCAGGGGGGCAATCGGATCCAGGGGTTACGTGACTCGTGAAGGAGGAAGAAGAAAAGCAAAAGGAGATCAGCTTTGGCAGAACGGTCTTAAAGCTTTGCTGGGTGATAACTGGCTGATTGCCCCCTCTCCCACTTCCTGTCACCGGCACAGACAGCGGATACACTTCATTCACGTATTTCACAATATTTACATTGTACTGACTGTAAGAGCACAGCTGTTCTGTCACATTCAGCAGGTGAACACAACAAACAGGAAACGCATCATCGTTAGGAGGGCGTGTCTCACCGACAGCCAATGGACACGCGGCAGGAAGTGAGTGGCCTCAACAGTCCTGCTCTGTTAGTGGGAAATGTGTTTGAAATAAAAGGTGGATGACATCTACTGCTGCGTCTGTGTCCCGACGCAGGCTCTGCCGCCGCATTAAGATGAGGTACGGAGCACGTCTCACTTTGGCCTGGGTTCAAGTGACAACCTTCTGTTCAGGGCCTGACACAGCGTATCTGGGGCCCTAGTCACGGCTAGAAGGCCCCCTCCCCTGTAGTGTGTGTGAAGACTAAATAAAACTGAAGATTAACTCTGACTTCTGTAAAAAGTATTTTTGGGGCGAAAAAGTCCTAACAATGCAGAAATGGTGACATAATTTTTGAGCTTTGGTTGAAAAGCTCCCGCTGATGAAGTCCAATCAGCTTCTACCAATCACAGGACAAACAAAGCTTTCAGTGTCGGCCTTGACTCAACTTTGGTCGCCTGTTGCTTTGTGGGTTTTTGGTCTGAGGCGACGCAGCGCGATTACGGACAGACGTGGAGGAGGCGCGGCCTGAGGCGGGACACAGCTCTGAGGCATCAGCTCGGACACCAGCCAGTTGGAAACAGCATCAACCCACTCACTCCAAGAAATCAGTCGTAGCAAGTTCCAAGTACAGAAACAAAGAAATCCAGAGGTTGGATAAATAACTCTATACTCCCATTTAATGTTTGACACAGTTAGCTGTAACCATGTAGCATTTGCTGAACTCTAATGGAGCTGGAATAAAAAAATAAAAACAAAAGAAATCACATAGCGTGTAGTGTCACAACAGCTTAGATAAAGTGAATATACTGATGTCAAGGGGCTGATGAGACTACTTGTTGAGACTCCAATTGATCGGCCAACAGGAAGTAAACAAGTCACTGCATGTTTCTGAGCCCTCGCATTAGGTGACGACACACGTGGCATAAATATTTAGAGAGCTGTAAAAAGACAGTCCACGGTAGATTCATCTCATTCATATACTGTACTGTCACCAAACTCTTCAGCCTATACATATATATTCATATATCTCCAAAATATTAAAAAGTACTTAATATAAAAATACAGAAGAATTGTAAAAAATGAGCAAAACATTGAATTTTATATGAAAACCATGCAAGAAAGATTCCCTATTTAGTTAAATAGTAACTCTAAGATTCAGGAAAGCAAGGGAGTGACAGGGAAGTGGTCGGATGAGAGAAGCGCAGGCAAACTGCCACCCACTCGCTTTTCATGTAAACATTGTAGAGGTCCTTTAAACTTGGTTCGGCAGTGACGTCTGAAGATTTTCCTCTTTGCTTTTTGGTCGCGTTGGGAGTCGAGGGCCGGGGGGTGGGGGTCTGGGAGTCATAGGTGAGGAAGTCCAAAGGAAACCTCAATAACAATGAGTTAAAAAACAATACAGACAACCTATAAAATATGGCTCTGAGTTACATAGAAAAAGCTCATCAGAGGGGAGAGGAAGAAACTAGTCGTGACCAAAGGTTGGGAATATGGCAGTAGTAGCGCATTACTTCAATATAGCGTCCTAGCTCATAGGTTGGAGGCTGCTGGTCGCACTAAGAAGGGATTAGACACACGCTGCTTCTGCTTCATCTGATTGAGAGATGACTCCTTCTTCTAAGACGGTTATCTGTAGACAGCGGCAGCAGGAAGTGCTGAGCAGCAGCAGGGACACAGTGAGGACACCTCTACAGGCTCAGTCCGCCACAGACGTACGTCAGCACGGCCGGCGCGCCGGCGCCTGTCAATCAAACACAGCCGCGCAGGCGAGTGATGACGGTGACGGTGGAACACCTACTCTGCTGCTGGCTGAGCCATGTCACACGCTGTTCTTGTTTATAGGACGTGACAAACAAGGGGACATCAGAAGTGGTTCTAAGATTTGTCTTACGCAGACAGACTGTCTGGTCCAGACTCTGTTCAGAAATCCAATAACTTCCTGCACTCCGACCCAAAACAGACTTCTGTATACTGCAGTCACCGCTCCTGTACATTCAGATCCAACATAAAGCTAGTAATAGATGTTTAAAATGACTTGTTCAAGCTAAAGTAGTAAAATTCAGAGATAAAAACGAGCCAAGCTTCCTGTTAACATCAGTTCAGTTCAGTCAGATTGGTTAAAAGTCAGACAGAATACAAAGCCAACTTTGATTTAACACCTTTATTCACTGTAAAACTGTGTTTCTATAATTACGTGGATGATCAAGGCACCTCACGAATCCCTCACGGAGAGTTTATATTCTAGACACAATGCAGGGACTATACATCAACTCAGGCATGAAACACTTCAGGATCCTCCAGGACAAGGTGCGAGGCTTGTCGAGGGAAACTGTTAAGGTACGGTCTCGTGTTCAGTCTTGTGCCAACGAACCTCTGAAGCTCAATAATGGACCAAATAGACAAATTATGCAGTTTAGGTTTTGGAGCAGAGGTTAGCAGGAGTCGCCTCACAGTGTGATGGTCATGGCTGAGAAAGAATGTAGCTGTAGTAATGTGTTGGTGCAGACTTGCAGTGCACAACTACACAGTGACAGAAGTTCCAGAGAGGTGTCTGATCCCAACTGAGCTGCAACCTTTGCTAAAGACACTGAGCTACAGCGTCTGAGCCTAAATCCCTGCTGCTCGTGGCCAAACAAAAGCAGGTACGTTTGGGTGAAATACGATCCACGAAACCTAGAAGCACATCGACTGTACACGCCAGACACCCACTATGTTACCAGCAAGTGTAACAGGGCGTTAACTGCCCTGCTGCAGCTTCCTCCTTTAGCCCAGTATGGATGAGTCTGTTGTGGGAGAACGTGTTCCACAGACAGGAAGCTCACGGTTTTCTGAACAGATGCTGCTGCAGACGAAACACACAGGGGCCTCTAGGGGAGTCGCTTATAATCATTCCTAAGTTATCATGCAATTCAACACTACGTAGCATGGATTTTAGTGGGGGAGGAGGGGGTTGAACCACACACAGTGGCCGAGCGAGGGAAGGGGCGCAGAGAACCAGAAGGATGAGATGAGGTCAGACCCCTACTGAGCACAAAGCGAGCCCTAAGTGAGTATATGCCGGCGTGGTCGATAACTGTGGGTAGTAAACATTCTGTCCTTCAACATGCAACGAAGCAGCTAAAAAAACCCACACATACAGACACGGTAAAGGGAAAAACTACCTTTTAACAGCTGAACGTTGAAGACTGTAGTGTCACACTCACAAGACATTCTCAGGAGTCTGAATCAACCATTTAACATTCTTTTGAGATTTTAAGAACAAACAAAGGCTGAACATCTAGAAAACAAAAAAAAAAAAAGAAAAACCGGTAAAACCTTTGCATTTTACCTAAAAAACCGTTGAACACCAAATCCAGCTGTTAGCTGTGTAGAAGAGCGGCAACATATGTACATGAGAATCACTGCACTCTTTGAAAAGTTCTGTGCCGTTTGAGAGAGCGTTACACAGGAATGAAGCGAGTACAGAACACGACATGCTGCTGTGAGTTCTGCAAGGATTTAACCCAACACAGGTTAAAAGCTTTTTAAAAGGATCATCAAGTAAAAAATATACATGGATAGACGAGGACAGGCCTTCCACAGCGGAGACTCGGGCTCCACCCTGATTAATTCGTGTGTGGTGGTGGTGGTGGTGGTGGTGGTGGAGGGGCAAACTTACAGGCAGAGCAATGCCACAGTCAGCATGAGAAACAGAACGTGGCAGGAATGACTGAAGGGGTGGAGACGCTGCGAAGCATGTGTGTGTGCAGAATGAAGGGATGAGCAGAGTGATGACCTCGCTCCTCAGTGTGACAGTTCAGTTGGTAAGGAGGACATGGGATTTCAATAAAGAGGAGGGAGGAGGAGCTCAGATGGATGGCTTGACCGAGGGGGCGGTGCTGGGGGACTCAGAGGAGGCGTCGTGGAAGATCTCAGGCTTGACTCCGATTTCCTTGAGCGGAGGGTTGTTAGCCTCCTCCTCAGACAGAGGGACAAACTCAGGATGGGACATGAAGCTATGGATGGAGCTACGGGACTCTGGGCTCTCCAGCCCCACGAACAGGGAGCTACGGAACGCGTTCACCACCTTAATCTGAAACACAAGAGAAAGGAGACGTCAGGACGGACAGGCGATCGTGAGAGCGTGAGGCTGAACAGGCAGCAGGTGCGGATGGTGGCACATCTGGGAAGGGGGTGCACAACTGAAAAATACATGAAACATCAACACAATAGGTCAAATGGTTGGAGACAGCCAGGTGCATGAAGACAAACAGCAACAACCACAACAAAAAAAAACAAAAAAACACACAATTTACCAACAGCATCGCAACAAACCAGACACACATGCACACAGTCCTTATCTGCACCTGGAGCCCAAACCGAGGCGGCCTGAGTCCGTAGTAACAAACAACCTGCTAAGAAGCTTCCCAACCAAGTGTCCTGAGGTGACCTGATGCTGTTTGACAGCAAATACTGACTTAACGTTCCACTAGATCCTCAACCTTGCTGCAGGAATTTTACCCAACAGCCAGAAGAGCCGCAGGGAAAACGTTAACGCGTTCTGGCACCAGGTTCCAGTCTCAGGTCGTCCCAACAGGTTGATGGGATGATGTTGGGGCAGATTTATGTAATCTGGAAAACACTTAATAGACCTGACTAAGAACACAGAGATGTCAACACACTACGGTTTAAATGATAATAGATAAATGTTTCCCTTCACAATAACTAAAAAGCATGAAACAGGAAAAACCCAAACCAGGCAATAAGCACTTTAAACTCTGGGGAAGCAGTCGACCTTCAGGTACTTCAAACACCCCCAGACACAGACCCAGCCCACATTTGTTTTCCTGAACCTGATCATACACCAGGTTTAGAACAGACTGCACTGTCATAACGGCGTTTGTCCAAGTCATAACATGGAGATACAGTCAGGTACAGTCTGAAATGCATATTCTGGTCAGGGAGTGTTGACCTGGTACAATCACATAACAGATTCATAGCTACGTCCAACCAGTACTGCTCTCGTCCAACTCTGTGTGTTAACTACTTCACGTTCCCAACGTGAACTTCCACCAAAGACTCTTTATATAAAGTGCTGCAACTTCATACATTTCAATTGTGATGTATAATTAAATGTATGCAGATCTCAAACATCCAAGGAAACAGACTTTTGGGACCATGTGCAGATATGGGCCAAAGGTGTTAATAGTAATCTATCTTTTTATATATCACCTGAATAAACAACAAACAGACACATGCCTGAGAAAAACAACAAACACATGCACACTGTTAAGTATTTATAACCACATTCAGAGCCAGAATGATTTTGTCCTCTAGCTGCTCTCTTCTATTGGCCTAAAGTCGTTTCCTCTGTGATGAATCCACAGAGGCTGCAGCTGATCACACTGATTTATACGCGCCAGCAGCCACTCTTCATTATAATTAATAACCCTGCTGTTCAAAGCTCTCTATTACGGAACCACAAGAGAGCTGCAGGCTAAGCAGTGCAGCTTAGAGCATACATGCAACCACCACACCACACACACGAGTCACAAGTTAAAAAGCTCTTGGCTGTTAAACCATGAGAGACTTGCTGAGGCTGAGAGATTTAACCCTGCTCAGGATTAACCCATAAAATTATCTTGGTGTACAGGCTATCGCCTCTGAGGAAATGAAAAGAGAGCAACAAAGAAACTAGGACACGTTTTTTTTTCTCCCACTGTCATAAATCAGAAGGATCCACAGCTTCTTTATCTTCTCGTTGGCCACACGTGATTTGTCCTTGACTCGTTAGACAGCAAGTCGCATCAGGGTTAATAGTCCCGTTTTCAGGAGGTTAAATTGTCACAACATGCAAAAAGTGAAGCAGCAGAAATGAGAGGAACATAATGAACACGACTTAAAGAACGATAAAATGGAGATTAAAACTGGGAAAACACTAAAGAGGAGGACAGAGAAACAGGAAGCAAATGAAAACTGAGGAACAGGTTGTCTGCACATCCTGAATGGTTTACAAAGAATAGCGCTTATCGCAAAAACAAGAAAAAACATATCGTTTATCATTTATTCAGCCTCCTTCGCAAAGTGTTGTGGTAAAAAGCTTTGCATGGCTTTTAAGCAGCAGCACATAATGTTATTGCTGAGCTTTGTTACGCACGCTCACACTTTTGATGTGATTTTGTAAGTTGAGCTTTGGAATTCTGAGCAAAAATATGGGAAAAATTATAAATATAAATATTGTCATAAATTTAAATATAAATAATAATATAAAAAACAAAAATCTGAAGCTGGACAGCAGTGGTTCTGTGGCTACCGTGTGTCAATTAGATTGTCTCATCTTTCAATAACAGACGTGCAGACACCTGCTGATGACAGAAACAGTGACAGTCATGCACTTGAAACACAGGAGAGTCCAGCCAGCTGAAGCGTGGTGTTAGCTGGCCTCCAGTCACCGACTCACTGCCTGCAGTGGAGGTGGAAGCAGCAGCGGCAGGGGGCGGAGCCCCGGCGGAGTTGGTAAGAGAGGAGGAGGAGCTAAGCCCCACGTGTGTGGGGCTAGAGAGCGTTTTGGCGGCAGTGGCGTCATTGTGCTGGCTGACAACGGACGGCTGGCGGCGCAGGGCACCAGGCACCGCCGCCTGGCCTGTCTGGAAGGTATAGACCACATCCATCTAAAGAGAGGACAGCCACAACACACCGTTAGACAGCAGAGACGGAGGCGCTACGACAGAGGAGAGAAGTCAGCAAGAAAACATCTGAGAATATTGGTTAGTGAGAGGTTTAAGGAAGCTGAATGGTTCAGATGGACCGTTTGGGGTTTAGATGATCAGTGGGGTAGATGGTCCAGCGTAGAAATGTGATGTGAGTGGCTTGTAACATCGTATCAATGCAGGTTTAAGGACACTGCTGAGGTGAAGTCTCCATGTCAGCGTGTAATTAAACAATTCATCACACTTTCAGGTTTTGGATCCTTCAATTTTTGTCACAACAAGCAACTCTTAAATTAATATAGAGAATTTTCTGCTTCATTGGGTTTGTGTTTAACAAACCCAAAACAGTCTCAGTAAAGTCACTATGAACATGTGTTGTCAGTGGTCTGACTGGCCGAACACTGTGTGGATTTCTGATCCAGATAGGCTATGAAGACACTGAGTGGCCAGTAGCTGATAGAGACGTAGTCATATCTCTGCATTAAGGCTCATTGACATTAGAAGCAGGGTTTTCTATGCAGTGAATTTGTTGCTGCGGGGTGTAGAAAAAATAGAAATCACTACCACCTCCAACGTATTCAAAAAGCAACAAGCTGAACAGGGTTTACTGCAGCAGTGGGCATCGTCAGAACATGACACAAATTTAAGAGAAGAAGAAGAAGATGAACAGGATGGAGGAGAGGTTGTAAAGAAGGAAAGAAAGAAATCAGGTCAGAGTTTAGTTAGAGAAAGAAAAACAAACCACCAGAACAAAGAGATGAAGGAGAGAAAAAACATTGAGCTTCTGAATCGACTCGAAGTGCTTTGAGAGGGAAGTGGAGAAAATGTGTCACTTGGAATGACTGATAAAGTTTCAGCAGTGAGGTGCTGCTTGTACCAATTATTCTCCCACTGTGTTTGACTGTCGAGGCGTTGAGCAGCACAACGCTGCCCACCAGGATTAAAGAGGAGGAGGACAGGAAGAGGAGCGTGGAGAGATAAGAACCTAATTAGCTCGCAGCCTTTCGTCGCCTGCCCCTCCATCCCCTCATCCTCCCATTCCAGGACGACGACAAAGTGATATTATAGACGCCGACATGAGGGGAGAGAAGGAGCCTCCTCTTTTCTCCACTCTGACGGTGGAGAGCAGCTTTGTGGCCGATTCTCCTTTCACGGCCTCCTCCTCCTTTCACAACGCTCTACAGCCTCATGAAAACGAAGTGAAGGCTACGAGCGCTCGGGGTTTCCCACCTTCACCTCTATCCCATTAGTAGCTCAGGTCACAGGACGTGATCTTTAAAAGCTCCAAACGAAGCTTTGGGAAATGTGGCTTTTCTTCCTGACGCTTTGAGCTTGGGGGATTTGGTTTGCCATTTTAAGGCAGTGGAAACAATTTGGAGAAACCTGGTAGTTGCTTCATTAAACATTCAGCAGCCTTTGCAGTTTTTATATCTGAAACAATTTGTTTGAGATTGTAGTTGCTTGCAGGAAACCTCTGTCGAAACGGGCAGCAGCAGGAAGCCAGCGCAGGCAAAACGCGTTGTGTCCTTGAATGGTGCTTGTTGCCTGATAAAGTGCTGTGGCTGCGTGACAAAGACTCAACTTAAAACCCTGCACAGGACGCAAAAGTGTAGTTTCATCTTCGTGTTAATGTGTGACGCTTAAATGACCGTCATCAGTCCAAAGCACCGTCGCACGGTGCTTTGGACTGATGTAGTCCCTGCGTTCCCCATCGTTTACCTCTGTTTGGGTGGAACTGTCTGACTCTGCAGCTACTAACTGCTCCACTACGCTCAGTAACCAGTCTAACCGCATCTGAGTAGGTCACTGCAGGCTAACTACATATAATATAACTGCTCTGCTCATACTGTTCAACTTGTGGTTTTGTATTCAGAGTAACTATTGGGGTATGAGTTTAGCAGGGCGAGTTGAGGGAAACAGACAGTGGTTAAACAGAGAGAGATGTTTAACCTCTGACCACAGTAACTATAGGTCAGAGAGGAAAACCTGACCTCTGGTTCCAGATGGTTCTGTGTGAGAACGTGGGAGCAGAGTGGGCTGTTGTTACTGTAGGTAGGCGCTAATGAGGCCTATAGGGACTGAATGGAACGGCCTGTGGACGCATGCACATGTTAGACTGTCTATAGAGAAGACGCTCATAACCTTAATAACCACACTAATTATTACACTAATGCTAAAACCAAGGATCAAAATGTAGCCCTGGTGAGATGAGTCAGTTTTATTTCAGCGCATCACATTAGAAGAAACATTTATTAGCACTAACCATGGTAATAAATACGTAGTTAGGAGAGGATTCAAATAAGCAAATAGTCCAGTCTGTCCAGTCGGCGCATAAATAAGTGACCTCCTTATGTTTGTCATGACTTATGTGTTCGACTGGTTCCACAGCATTTTGCTTTTAGGACTTTTTTACACAAGTTTAAAGTCTAGGTTCAGTTGTTTATGATGAGTTTCAGAAAATGTATGTTTCAGATAAAATGCAGTTACAGACTGAGTGACTGAAAAATATTCAATAAGCTGTTTGTCCCATGATGGAAGCTTTAAATTCAGCCCTGTAATAAAGTGGTTCTGTGCGGGAGCTCGGCAGCCGAGTGTGAAATTAACTGGAGAGCAGCTCCGGCTACTGTGTGTGTTCAGATGTGTGTCCCCTCAACATGTACTGCACTGGGTTTTAATTTCTTCCTAACAAATAAAACACAAGGCTGAACAAAATCATGGAGGGACATGGAGCAGAGACAGTTTGCGTCTCAATCATAGACACAAACATCCAATCAGCTGCTTTGCTGCTGCTACGGCAATGTTTAATGTACAACTCTGATCACTTCAACTGGATTTTTAATATACCTGAAACATGATTTATTCATCTTGATGCTCATTCCACCTTAAAAGAACTTTGTGCAGTGAATTGAGCCCTGGGATTCATTACTGAAGATAAATATCACCAGTCTCTGGGCACTGATTTATAAAGTAGGTTGAGGCTCTCGTTCAGTTCAGCAGAGCTGATAACTGATTCCCTAAATGCAATAATACACAAAGGAGAGACCAGAAGAATTTAGGATGGACTGTTCTAAATGTATCTCAAATCTCAAACACTGATTATAATTTAGAAAGCAGCATTAATTGCCTTCCATGTCTCCTTACAACTCACTCATAACAGATTATACAGTCATTTGAGGGGCATAAGGGGAGAAGTCACCATTTGCTGGTTTTTGCATCTCTTAATGAACAGATATTTATGCTACTTTCTTTGGATAACAAAAGTTCGTACCTGTGTCTGAATGCGGTTCAATCCTCTAAACCAGAGGATCTGGCCTCTCCTCAGCTCCATCTCAGCATGGTCGATCTCGTCCGCACCCTCTGCCAGCTCCTCCTCGTGAATCTCCTCCTTTGTGATGCCGTGTCCTGCCTCCTTCAGGAATTTCAGGTGGTGGGTGGGAATGGTTGTGACCAACTGGGTTTGACAGGAAAGACAGACATCTGTTTTGTTAAAAGGCTCTTTTCACTGATTTACACCCGACTACGTGTCATGAATATTCCTACTGTGGGTTCAGTGCCGACATCTGGATTCTTAGCTGCTCATGTAGACTGAGTGACCTTCGTTTGGGATCGCAATGCATGTTTGAAAGTAGCTGGAGTTTTATTATAAGAAAGTAGGGTTTAAATAAATATGTCTGGTTTAAAATAGATTTGGAATAGTTGCAGTCTTTGTCATTACTGTAAAATCTTGTTTTCACTTTTTCAGAAAATTTGCCATCAACATTGCAAACATTATCTAAAGCCTGATCTAATCTTACCAGACCTCTGAAAACACATAGGACACATGATTTCGATTATGTCTTTA
>NC_040885.2:17749819-17807319 GCF_900634795.4 Betta splendens
TTGGCATTCGTGTTACCTGTACTGATGTTTGTTCGCAGTTCTATAAAAAGACAAGAGACTCAGCCAACATCCTCCCGCTGCTACGCATCAGCTCTTCTTATTTCTGTCATATTCATCTCCTCTCTCTCTCTCACTCTCTCTCACGCTGCCTCTTAGAAACAAAGATGCTTTACATCTAAAATACCTCACAGACCTCAGATCAGTCTTTTTCTGTCAGCAAGTTTTTGTCTCTTTGTTCTAAGCCTTTGTCCTCCAACTGAACCCACCAACTAAACTTTTTTCTAAATGATCTATGCCTTCTAAGCCTGTGTGTGCACATGTTAAGAGGATCATGAGCAGTGGTGTTTGTGTGCACCCACAGAGGGACTGACACGTTAGGTTTGTTTCTCCTCTGTGCTCGTAAACAAGAGTCGCAATGCTTTAATGTGCTGAGCTCATTTCCATGGCGATGGTCGTGATGGCAACGCCGCAGCAGCACAAGTTCGACAGGCACCGCTTTGCTACCATAAACCTCATGTATCCACCTCTTCATTTTCACCTCAGTAACTGATAGTTCATGTTCGTTTTTAATGCAGTTTGTTCCAAGATTAAACTTCAGGTTCTACTCTCACCTGTCCCCACAGCAGCTCTCCCACACCGATGAACACACACCACAGCCACTGGTCGATGCTCAGAGCTGTACAGGAGAAGGGCTTCCCTCCAAACTGAACAATGATGATCTGGGGAGGATAAAACATATTTAGCATTAGATCTGCAAGTACCGATTCAAATGGTTGGTGCAGTTTTAAATGCTGATGTAAAATGCTACACCAGTTACCAGCTGGAAGGTGTGGCAAGTTTAGTGGTTGTAATTTTGAAGTGGCGTGACTATTGTGCAGTTTGTTTATGTCTAACAATAGTGTTAGACATAATAAATATTTTTATTTCTGGCAAGTGTATTTAGGACTTAAACATCATAAGATTGGTGTAAAACCCTGAAGGGAAACACTGGTACTAACTTTGGGGTTGGCCAACAAAAAGTCAGAACTCCCACAGCCTCCTTTACCAAACAAAAAACTGCATCTTATTTAGACTCAACCCCACATGAAAAAATGGTGAATCAGTTGGTAAATAATTAAGAAACGACAGAGCCACAGGCAGGGTAATTAAAATACATGTTGGTTTTGATCTTTCTCACTGAAGCTTACTGTTCAATAAAAGCAGAACTTCTTCTGACAGTGAGCACAGTCTTGAGTAAAGCCGAGTTAAGATAGTGAGCAGGAAGTTTTTGTAGTTAAAGACTAAGTTATCGACTATTAAAGAAAAGTACAAAATGAGAAAAATATTTTGGAAAAGCCACACTGTCCCCGACTTTCTAGCTTAGACAGGATTTTAATGACTTTGGGTGCTTGGATAAACTGTGAATGCAATGACCTACTTCCCCCCGACCTTCATATCAATAATTTAACATCATTATTTTTACATTTTCATTTTAAACCTCAGTGAGCATCTGTAGATGGGCATGAGAGAAGGAGGTACCTGCAGGACAAAGGTCCCGAGTACAACACTGCAGAAGATGAGGTTCCTATAGATGCCCTCGAACACGTTCCTCTCTCCGTGGATCTTTCTGGCATTGACTTCATTAAAAAGCTGCATCATGACAAACACGTTGAACACGATGGTGTAGTGCTCTGATGGAGGTGCGTGCAGGGGAGTGTTGCGGCCACTATCGATGTCGAAAAACTTTTCACCTGAGAAATAATGCAGGAAAACATGCACCGAATAAATATAAGTAGAAGCTTTGAACTCGGATAAGTGGAAATGCTTGGTTTGAAACACATCAGAGATCACAGAGAAGAGCGTTGAACAAACGTTTGATTGATAATTTTTTCGCAGATTTATGTCAACAGGCAGTTTTTTTACTCACCAGCAAAAAGCAGAGTGAAGATGATGACAAGCTGGTACACAGCGTGGCCCAGGATGTTCTTCATCATTGTCCTGGAGATGAGCGGCTTGTCGCGACCGTAAGGTTTACGTAAAAGCAGAGACTCAGTAGGCGGCTCAGTGGCCAGAGCAAGAGAGGCCAGAGTGTCCATTATGAGGTTCACCCACAGCATCTGGACAGCCTTCAAAGGGGAATCCTGCAGGAGGAGGATAATGGTCAGGAGTTTAATTCATGTCATTTATAATAGGGATGGCATGGGGTCGTTCAGGATGGAGCAACCTGCACAGGACACCCAGGACTAAAACTAGTGCTTCCAGCTGAAGACACAACAGGTCTGCAAAAAGGGACCGGCATCTGAATCTGAGCAAGACTTTACCCAAATCTACAACAATAGATGCTTGTGAGGTCTAGATGCACATCAGGAAAAGGCTTCGCCAAACACCCACCCACACACACACACACACACACACACACACACACACACACACACACACACACAGGTCCAGTCTCTATAAAAGACTAAAAGACGAATCATTTTGTCATCTTTTAATGATGTGTGCCCTAACTCAAACCAAATGGTGGAGGATCAGTGAGCAGGAACGCAGCAGAGACCACAGACCTGCTGAGTCCCTGGTATATTTCAGGATTATGATGTGACGTGTTACCATGGTTTCAGGCTGTATCTTAGCCTACTTTGTGCTCTCCCTCTGTAGATGAGTTAGTTATCTGTCCTGCCAGCTGTGAGACTTTCAATTAATACACAACCGCAAGTTATGTTTTTCCTTGTGTCAGAAGTTCAGTTTTATGATTCGACACACATTATGGAATAGAAAATTCACACAATCGCCTCACCTTCTCACTTGCAGAGATGTGGTAGATGCCTTGTATATTTTAGTGTGTGCCTATACCTGACCAAACAGATTTTAGTGATAGTAAGACTAAGTGTGAGATAGATTTTACCACAAATATCCTGTCTAACGGGCTGTTCTGAGCAATAACCACTGAGTGACTCACTGAATGTCTAGTTTCTTTAACCCACCTGTGTGATGCAAGCGCCGGTGAACGCCACGATCACTGCCACCACGTTGACGGTTAGCTGGAACTGCAGGAACTTTGAGATGCTGTCGTAGACGTTCCTCCCCCACATGACGGCCTTAACGATGCTGGTGAAGTTGTCATCAGTGAGGATGATGTCAGAGGCCTCCTTTGCCACGTCTGTGCCAGCAATTCCCTGACAGAAAGCAGAGGGTGAGCGTGAGATCCTAATTCATTACAATAAATAGAAACTACAAACAGCCAGCCAGCTTAAGGCCTGACTGTGGCACTTAGCGGCGGAGAGGACAGCAGAAAATATCAGGAAGAAGCCTCAGAGCCTCCAACAAAGAATGAGAAGATAGAGCTGAAACTTACAGCTTTGAGACAACTACCTGCACAACTGTGGTGATTTGAGCTCAACATCCCCGGAGAACAGCGCAGATGAACCGTACACAGCTTTAGATCAGACCGTTTTCAAGAACACAGACACAGTGGCAAAAACATAATAGGTGTTCCTCTACGGAGTCACAGGCTCCCAAACAGACGGAGGAGGTCTGCTCTTTGCTTTTAACTGAACAAGAGATAATTGAACAGGGACGTTGGCTCCAAAATAAAATTATTCCATATGGGACACATTAGAACAGGAGGGTCATTGGTTTGGTCCCCAGACTGTTTCTGTTGTGTGTTTTGGAAGAGTCACTACTGTGATGGAACAGCTTGACAGCACAGCAGCTGTTCCACAGCTTGCAGAAACCACTGCTGCTCAGATAAGTCTTCCTCTGTAAATAAAGGTCACACAGCTCGGAGGAGCCCATCTCTGACCCTAGGCATTTAAGATCAACTAATCATCAGTGTCAGATTGACCACGCAAGTACAGTGTTTAAAAAACCATGCATGGTTTGTTCAGCAATGACTCGTAAATGAATTAGATAAAAAGTGCAAAGTCATTCTTATCATAGCATTAAAACATCCAATAATTTACCACGTATAAAACCAACTTGAGCCAAAAATAAAAGGCTCAAGGTTGAAGCAGAGGCTCCTCTGAAGCCGTTTCTCTTCACGCTGTGCGTTGATCTATGGGGAATGCAACATGGCGGCAGAGTCGCATCCTCACTACATGTCGATGAGCTGAGTCATCCAAGCTCAACAGTCACTCACTTATTTCACAATTATCTTAATGAATCCATGGATTAGAACTTAAGCATTACTGTGAGTAACATTTGGTTGCATTAAAAATGTAATTAATGTTGTTTTTTCCCCTTCTTCCAGATAATGATGCAAAGCAAACTGGAGCCACAGTAGAGTGAAGCAAGTGTTGAACACAGACAGAAACACAGGTGAAAAATGACCAAGTCGGTACCATCGCAAAGCCAACGTCAGCCTTCTTGAGGGCAGGACCGTCGTTGGTGCCGTCTCCCGTCACTGCCACCACCTGCCTGGTTTCTCCCACAGTGCTGTCAATAATGCCTGTCAACACAGCATCAATGAGTGTGGGAATCCTGTCACTTTTAGCTTCATGAATAGAAAAATGGAAGATCAATTACTGCAGTTGAATTAATAAACTCACCTTTAACCAGAGTGTGTTTGTCTGTCGGTGAGGAACGAGCCAATACCCGCAGTTTGGGCCAAATCTTGTCCAGACGCTCTTGTTCCACCTAGAAAGGTAAAAACGGTTAAAACGAACACTGCTGCTTTATGTAAAACAGTCAAAATGAAGACAAATCTCTACACAGTGTTATTTAAAAAAAGAAAGTCATTCATCACTAAACCTGAAGTGAGCAAGATATTTGTCCCTCATTTTTTGAAGAATGGCTGAATCATTTATAAATGTCAAAGCACTCCCATGAGTAACAGCATCAATAACAGCCTTTAGGAAACATCATCGTGGAGTAAAATATTGCAAACGTTAACACGGGTTCAGTTAAAAGTTTCTGTTACAATCAATCACTTTTGCACAGTGAGAAGAAGTAACTTTCTCCAGCTGAGGAAGACATATTTTCAGTTTCACCTCACCTCTCATCAGACCTGGCTGTGGTAGACAGATTTATTATTTGATCTGTTCCTGCCCTCACCTCTCCCTTGTCGTTTCTGATCTGCTGGTTGAATTCTTTTCCCTCCAGACACAGGAACTCCTCCTCAGGCATGAGGATGCCACACTTGGCTGCGATGGCACGGGCAGTGTTGATGTTGTCTCCAGTAACCATACGTACAGTGATACCTGCACGCCGGCACTTAGCGATAGCCTCGGGCACCTGGAAGGATCCGTCTGAGTGGTTATACAAGTGCTGAGCTGCTACAGGCTGTAAGATCGCACATGTCCTGTTAATGATCGCGATGCTGGGTGCTGTTGTGTCTAAACGCTAAAATAACTAACTCGTAGTGATTAGCATCGAGCGGCTCACCGTCGCCTGCTGCTCTGCAGTTATTTCCATCCTGCCTGTGATCTTTGTGCTCTGACATTAAAGCAGCAGGCAGCAGCACTGATGCTCTCTGAGCTTCATTATTGGCTTCATTTAACATTGAAACACCTAAGTCACTTCACAAAATACTGCTCATTTATTTCAACAATGTCATGAAAGTTTGAATGAGTTCTATTTACATAACACAAATATTATAACATTATATTGAGTAGCCTGTCAGATTAGTTCAGCTGCATGTTCCCTGCTGTCACCAGACTGAAGTCACTGTACTGGAGGTAAAAAAAAGCTGCAGGCTCCAACTGCAGCACATCAAAAAAAAACAAAACTGCTTTTTCATTTGCCACTGTGCCCATTTATACAATTCAAGGCATCAAGACATGAAAGGACAGAGGCACAGCTGGATCAGCAGCAGGTTTTGACAGCTCTGTAAAAAATGTTCAGGCAAAGTGGTAATTATGTAAATATCTGGCTTAAAAATACGGCTTGCACTTGTCAATGCGGTTTCAGTGCGACCAATTAAATGTAACATTTTTTTAAATAAATATATCTTCCTCTTCCTTAACCTAATATTACTGATGTGCAGGTTAAAAGGGCAAATGATTGGTCATGAATAGACTAATCTAATCTAATACGCTAACGCAGAACTATTTTTCAAATCCACTACTCCATTTATTTTATTACCTGTCCACTGGGCCTGGTTTCATTTCAGTTTTAATGCAACAGTTATTTTCTTTTATTTGAAGACTATCCAGTAATACTGTTCTCTTGACCTCTAAACCTTGGGAGTAATACTACAACTAAGCTGTATTCATTCTGGCACAGATCACACCACATTCCTGTATTGTAGCAGTGATGCAGCGCCGGATTATTATTAGTTTAAAAATCTCGTATCTCCTCCGTGAGTTGAATTATAAGGAAGACGATAACATCAGTTAGATCTGCATCAGGTGTCATGTGTACCTCAGGCCTGACGGGGTCTTCGATGCCGACCACAGCAATGCAGGTGAGTTCATTGAGGATTTCGTTCTCATTGTCCCAGTCAGGCTCCCCAGCTTCAACAGGAAATTCCCTGTAGGCCACGCAGATGGTCCTCAGCCCGTCACACGCCATGGGCTCAATCACCTTACGCACCATCTCATCACGATCCTTGGGCTTGAAGGTGCGGGGCTGGCCCTGGGCGTCCAAGATACGGGAGCATCTAAAAGCGGGAGGGCAAAAAAACGGAGGAGATGCGTTTGTAAGGCAGACAATAAAAGGGAGTAACAAATCCCATCTCTACTCCATGTACGGTCTCAGATTCAATAACTTCTTACTTCCTTAGGATTATCTCTGAGGCTCCTTTGCTGTACATGCGGAAGCCTCCATCGGCATTCTTCAGGACTGTGCTCATAGACTTGCGAGAGGAGTTAAAGGTGTAAACCTTGTAGAGTTTTTCTTCGGGCACCTCGTCCCTTACTGGCTGATAGTCCCTCTTCAGCTCCAGCACTAAGCCGAGCAAAGCGCACTCGGTCTTGTTGCCCACATGGCGGGGCAGACCGCCTTCTTTCTCTGGAGGCTAAAAAAGAGATTTGGATGCCATGTGAAACTAAAATAACTTTCATCACATAACAGGCAGTGTGAGGACAGTAGTTAACCTATGTTACTGCATGTGACAGCGGTGTGAACAGCAGCAGTAAAGGAATGATTCTTGCAGACCTTGCAACCACAACCAAAACTTATCGTTTATATATTCAAACTCTTATTTCTGCTAATTTTATATGAGAAAGAGGTTTAGTTGGCGCTGATGAAGCTGTGGTGGTGGAGGCCTCACCAGGATCTTGGTGGTGTATGCTGAGTTGATGGAGATGCTATTGACCAACGTTTCCAGAGTTTCTGCTTTGATGGCATCTGGTGAGGGCACAGTCTTGTAGTGTTTGTCGCCAATGTACGCTTGTACCACTGTCATTCGGTTCAAGGTCAGCGTGCCCGTCTTGTCTGAGCAGATGGCAGTGGCATTGCCCATGGTCTCACAGGCATCCAGGTGACGCACCAGGTTGTTGTCCTTCATCATTTTCTAAAAGATGCAAAATGAGGTTAGAGGCTGACATTTACACCTTTTGGAAACTGCTGTGCTTGGTCTGGATGTAGAGATCAACCCCCTCCATCAATGTCATCATCCCCTTGTATTCTCATGCTGCTTACTTTGACAGAGTAGGCCAGAGAGATGGTGACGGCAAGCGGCAGCCCCTCGGGAACAGCAACTACCAGAACTGTCACACCGATGATAAAGAACTTGACAAAATACTGGATGTAGATGGGGGTGCACTCAGCCAACCAGGGGCGACCCTGCACCGCAAAGGTGTCGATCACAAAGTAGAGAATGAGGATGATGACCGTCACGGCTGACATGATTAGACCTGGTTGGAGAGAGAAAGAAATGAGTAGGATGTAAACACAAAGTCCTCTTCAGCATATAAAATCTCACAATCACAACAGACAACACATTTGACATCCATGAACACCATACATTTTTTATTATATAATGATTTGCACATCATGTTATGAAATTAAACGTAACATATATAGTTTTGCTTGTTTTGTGCAGGGACATCTCTTTGGCCCTGTTTAGACAAAGGTCAGGCTGTTACTGAAGCTGGTCTGTGGCTGGTGCCCTCCCGCTCCTCCACTCTGTCCTAAAAGCTCCTCAGTGTATTAAGGTTGATTGAAATGACACAGAAAATACCTTCAATTCCGGAATGAATAGTGTTCCCAATAAAACTGAGTGCATTATGACCCTCAGCCCCAACTGTCTGATCACTTTGTGTGTTATTATCACAGCAGTCACACATTTCTGTAAAGCCCCTTGGTCAAGAGACAAGGTGTGCCTCCACCACAGTCATGTTAGCCTAGCTTAGCACAAAGCCTGACCAACTACAAAAAGGCCAAAACAAAGCTCCTGTGTGCGACCGAAATCACCAAAAAGAGAAAAGCGTGGAGGATGAAGCAGATCAACGTGGCCGATGGAAGGTCACATTCTGTATCTCCATTTCTTACAGATCAGCTTTGTTTTGGGGTAAAGACATTTTGGTGAATACATGTTTTTAAATCTGTTTGTGCTGGAGTTAGCGTAGTGGATTTTGCTAAAGTAGGTTAAATATGTCCAGGAAGTCTACCTTCACTGTCCTACTGAACAGGACAGTTTTGTAACGTGTTATTATGTGTTAATAACACGTTATAAAACTGTCCAGTGTCCTTGTTGTATTCCTAGACAGATTTGTGCGTGCGCTACTCACCAGCCTTCCCAATCTGCACAGCTAGTCTGGTCAGCTTGCCCTGCAGCACTGACTTCTCCTTCTTAGTCACATTGACCTTCTTAACCGGCTTGGCCTCCTCTTTCTCCTCCTTCTCCTCTGACTCGGCGGCCTCCTCGCTCTTCAGTGGCTGGATCTCCAGGGCAATGCCATCCTGGGTCTTGGCTGGAGGAGGAAAAGGAGGGGATAAGGTGGTGTGTGCATGTGTGTTTGTGGGATGGGGAGGTAACAGGAGGGTGAAGAGAAATGTTGGACAGGGCAAAAAGTAAATAGAATCGAGGAAGAGGAGGTTAATGGGGAGAAGATGGCAGATGAAGATGAAGGGGGATAGACAACAGATTAGGAAAAGGCAGATGGTTGTATTTTAATGAAGATGGAAGCAGGGACATGAGCAAAGCAGGATATGGTGTAAATAATTCAGTTGGTAAAGAATGAATTACAAAACAAGAAACGAACAAATAGGAGGGTGAAGGGGAGGTAGGGACGAAGGGTAGAGAGGCAGAGAAAACGTTAGATTCAGTCAGAAGGAAAGCTGAAAACGACTGGACAGGTTTAGTCAGAGATCAGAAAAAAGCCTCTGACTCTATCATTAGCACTGCGACCCCTCGGCTGAATACAGGTAGTAGCATTTTCATCATTTTATGATCACAGAACATTTATGAAAAGGTCCAGGTAGTTTTCAGAGAGTGTCACAGACAGGTTGTGTGCAGCAGTTCATAATGAAGAGCAGCAGACAGAACAGAGGACAGCAGATACAACAGAGAAGGGGATTTAACATGGGGCTGTCAATCACACACACACACACACACACACACACACACACACACACACACACACACACACACACACACACACACACACACGCACACACACACACACACACACACACACACACACACACACACACACACACACACTATTTGTTTCACATCAGAGCTCAGAGTTTGGAGTGAGGCTGAGTTCTGAAGTCTGACACGGCATCTGGTTTCACGTCCTGCTTGGCGGCTCTGCTCCCGATTTACATAAACAAACTGTGTATTTGCATTTCACTTCATCAGCTGTGATCCTGTTTGGACTGTACTACTGTACAAGCAGCTTTTTGATCTGTGTGATTTCTGCTGAAGAGCTCGCTCTAAACTTGACAGCACTCCCTCCATTCACCGCAAAGAAATGTGACAGATCAGGTCCTGGCCAGTCGGAGCACACGCTGTGGTTTTCTGTGTGGTTCTTAAACAACTGTGCTGACAACTACCACGCTTTTATCCTGAAGTCCTGCTCATTTGTGGTCAGGTTATTAATGGAAATGATTGAATTGTTGAAAGAGTGAAAGTGACACAAATACTCAGCGGTCCATCAGCTACATCTATCTTCTTGCTATACAGTATTAACACCACACCTGGGACCAAAGGATCATGGACATGAAGCAAGTTTAGATTCCTGGAGAATTAAAAAATATTCAAATTATGAAACTTTAAAATAATGACACAGATGAGTCATATCTATTCTTTTTCTTCTCAAAGCAGCCTAAAGTCAAATGGTCAAAAAAAGATAATCCCTGTGATTGCAAAGTGCCTTTGGTTCCTTTTTATACAGACGGTTACAATGAGAATGCAAACAAGCCGAGTGATTGGGCCGCATGCAAGAATCACTTGTACGAACAAAATGTCCTTGTGATTCAAACGTCTCATGTTCACTTATGTTCCTGTATTTCTGCACTGATATTCTGTCTCTCTCCACAGGAGATAAGGTGCTAAAGCCTACGGTAGAAGAATAACAGTTTTAAGCACAGTCAGGATGGCATGAAGATGAAGTATTATTTAATGGAAGAGTGTTTATTTGGATATATTTGCACACACAGCCACCAACGTGGAGAAACTCCAGGGTTGATATGGCTGGAGAAGATTCACAGACTGGCATTAGTGGAGTTTTATGGTACTGGGGTGTGCTTGTTATACTTGACTGTATCTGCAGATGTATTTCCAGGCTACTGAAAATGTTTTCACACTGCACAAAATACAGATGGGGACACAAAAAAAAACTGTCACTGTCATTTTATCATAAGAATTAATTTAAAGATCGCAAGTTTGCATTATTCTGAGTGTCCCCACAAGAAAAACATCCTTAAAGCTGGTTGTTACTATTGTACAGTATATAAAACAATGAAATCTGAGTGTATCTGTGTTCATGTGCAGCAATGTAGTTCAGGACACATTATTCCCAAATAAACTCCTTCACGGTCATTGTTACTGCTTCACTTTATGGTTCATGAGAAGCTCGCGACACAAATTGTGCTACGACATTTAGACATTCTGAATGTGGGGATGAATCAGTGTCGAACCAGGAGCTCGTTGCATAGCTTTATGCACATGGTCCACTCTGAAGACAAGCCACAACATGGAACTAGCCGACACAACTTCACACGAACAGGACTAGGACCCACTGAAACCACAAAACTGTAAACAGGCGCAGCACTGAACCATGAGGTAACGAACAGCGGGCAGAGGGAGGGAGTGTCTGACAATCAAAAAAAAAAAAAAAAAGAACCAAAAGAAAACTCAAAGGATTACCCCAAAAAATAAAAACGACAGTGATGCAGAACCACAACAGAGATAGGAGGTAGAAGAGGTTGCAGAGCTGTAAAGACTGCAGGAGACTTCAGCAAGACAGAAAAATAACAAAGAAGAAGGAGAGAGTCAAACTGTGAATACAAGACAACAAAAAGTCCTGAGTAACACCCTGCAAGGAGGCAACAGCAAGAAGAACGAGAAGGAGTCAAAGTCAAAAAGAAAAGGAAACTGAAGATACACGAACAGAACAGACGACAGCCTACAGCCCACTAATACTGCAAAGGTGCAACTCCCACACACCGGGTCACCTGGGAGCAGCCAGAACACATCATGGCACTGTCTGGATCCGTCCGCTTTCCCCACTGGATTAAAGAAGTTAGTCACCCTGAAAGTCATAAATGTAGTCAGCTGTTCGGGAAACTGCTATATATACACTAATGGAACAGCATAGTTAGTAAGTACAACTCTAGTGTCATACCCTTGGAAGTAATGCAAGTAAAGTCTATGTTTTCCGTGCTGCATCAAGGCCTCATCAATCATCAATACTAAGAAATGACAGCAATCATCCTACATCCTTGTAATTCACCAAGAGTAGCTACTTTTGCAGCTGTTAAACTGCTTCATGTACTGTATGCGTATTTCCATTCTATTGATAACCCTGTTATCTACTACTGTATTTTATTTACAATGACTAATTTCAGTGATGAAATAAGAGGTAAAAGTATGCCAAAATTCAAGCATTCTTTTAAAACGGTTTTTAGTTTTACTGCACTATAAAACTAAAATCGGAGGTAAAACAAGATCAATCCTTGGTATCTCTCAATCTGTGTGTGGTATGTGTGAATTCGCTGCAGATTGGAACTCTACAGCTCAACAAAGGTGTTTCTGCAGACTTTGCTCCTTGTGTTGGACGCCTGTGACTGCATCTCTGTCTAGGAATTATTTCTATGTTGGCAAATGGGACACATGTCCAAGTACACAGCGTGTGTGCACGCGCATCAAGAAGCAATGCAGCAGACGCTCAGACCATGGGCGGTCGGGTGTAGGGGGGCTGTGTGTGTGTACCAATGTGTGCTTGTGTGTGTTGAGACAGCTTGTGGAGGAAGGTGGACATGTGTTGGATCACACAGGACTTGGAGGGTGGTTGAGTGGTTGAGTTTGGAGGTTGAACACACACACACACACACACACACACTCTATTAAATATTTAAAGGTATTAAGGGACGGCATCACAGACCAAGGACACCCCAAAGGTCAGACTGGTGACCACTGTTGGCTCCGTGTTTGTTTGTATTGAGAGATTTTGGGGACGAAAATGTTAAGTATGAACTGTAGCAGTTTATTTACTCTTAATAATATTAATTTCCTTGTTTGCCAGCCTCCAGTACTACATTTTACTCACTGGCTCTCTCAATAATCTTCTATGAATTACTTCATTAAATATTTAGTGTTTTAAATGTCAGCAAAACAAAACACAAATGACAATTTCCCAAAGCACAACTTGACATATTTGAACGGCTCTGTGTTGGAGCAAAGGCCCAGAATCCAATAATTTTGTGTTATGATCACCCAGAACAATTCAACTTAAGGACGCTGAAGAGGCAAAATTTCAACACTAAACTACAATATTAATTATTTTCCTGTCCCTCCTAGTTCAGTACTATCAATAATTCTATTATCTAATTATTTATAGTTGTTATTTGCTTGCAAAAACAGACGGTGTGATAAAATGTCCCATCATGTGCACAGGACTGAAAACTAAAACTCCAGTGTTCCTGTCACAGTCACCATGACAGTGGATGGTGTAATCTGCTGCCGAAGACCCAAATGTTGAGAGTTGCACCCTTTGACAAGTAAAGCAAGGCGAAAGAAGTTCCCCCTTTTCACAGCACAGAGAGAGAGAGAGAGAGAGAGAGAGAGAGAGAGAGAGAGAGAGGTGGACTGAACACTCCCCTCCTGCTGCTGGGTGAAGGGTGAGGAGGGGGTGAGTAACAAGATAGATGAAGGGACAAAGAGGGACAGATGGATGAATGGAGGGGTTACCTTTGTTGCGATTTTCGGGGGGTCCTTGTTTTTTACCTGTTCGGACAGAGAGAGAGGGCGGAATGCTGATAAGATGGTTCAAAGAAAAAGTAAGATCAAATCAAACTGAGGGAGAACACAAAGTTCAAACTGATAGAAACCCACAGGTGTGTGTGTGTCATGTGTGTGTTGTGGGCAGGAATGGACCAATCAGAGGAGAGAGACACGTGACTTCCTACTGCAGAGAACCGTCGGGCACAAAGTTTTGACAGCAATAATTTATCAATGAACATGTAGCTGGTTCATTATAAAGTTCAGCAACAATGTAACAAACAATAAGACATATGTATAGAACCAAAACAGTGACGGGATGATCAAACAAACACAACAAGAGCATGTACAGTGGGATTAAATATATTAAACGTATCTGTAATACCTGGCAGAAGGACACGAGTATTTCAAAGTGCTTCTAAATTAATTGTTTTACGTCACCCGTTTTGTTCAAATGCTGCTGGCAAGTACTGAACATATTCGATCGGTTCTATGGACAGAATATACCTGTTAATTTAATATTAATTATTATAAGCCATGATCGGTCTATGACTTATTATTTTACATTTCTCGTGGAGGCGTCTTAGTTGTGGTGTGTTTGTCTTGTGTCTGTGTGCATATGAACATGTGAGTCATAACAGCTCAACATGGATCACATGAGCGATGGTTTGCAACAGGTGAAAGCTTGACACGTTGTTTCCTTCTCTGCTTCTATTGTGAAAGGAGATTGGCCAAGGTTGTCACACCCACACAAACACACACAGCTCTTTATTGTGTGTGTGTGTGTGTGTGTGTGTGTGTGTGTGTGTGTGTGTGTGTGCGTGCGTGCGTGCGTGCTGAGGGCTCTCGAGCTTGTAAGATAATCAGTGGGTGTGACTCCACAAGAATGCCTGAATATACACGTCTGTGTGTGTACTGATGCAGATTAATGCAGCCATGTGTGACAGAAAAATCTGCTGCTACCGGAACACAAGAGAAACACAACCGTGCTTGTGTATGTACTGTGGTACTTCTACCTATGTAAGGCCTGGGGATCAGACTTGGTGAGCCAGGACATTTTGAATTGGTAAAGGACATATCTTCTATGTTACATTGTTGCTACATCTAAAGGTCTGTTTGAGCCTTCCAGCTTGGCTTTATGAATATGATTAAAAGGATATTTACTTTAAGACCTTGGGAGTTACACGTGTTCAAAAAGCTATAGCTCTCATCTGCTGCATCAGCAACATTGGAGAAGTTGCCCTGTGGTTCTCCTCCTTATTGGTTTGGTCTTCAAAGTCAGCCGACTGGAGGCCGAAAAGTGAAATGCGAGTGTCTCTCCCCGCTGAGGTGGCACATTCAGCCAGGTTCACAATGAATGCCTGACAAACTCAAACTTTAGCCAATAAAACAAATGATCAGACAAAAATAAAGAAAAAGGCATGAAAAAAAAGGGGGTTAGCATGATCACAAGCAAATCAAAAGCAATAGAGACCGACTGCAGAAGCCTGTTGGATTACAACAACTGCTCTGTGATCATCTGGACTTTGGCTTTTGAAGGGTTCCACTTCAATACAGAAATGTGAATAATCGGGAGAAGGAACGTTTTACCTTTGTAACCACTGTTCTACTGTTCTTTAATTGGCACCTTAGTACAGTGGCCAAAAGCTGGAACGAATAAATGAGACCAGGATGTAGATGACTGACGAGATTTGGTCATTTTTAAGGTCAACACTTGTCTTCCTAAAACCTTTCATAAAATTAAAACGAAAAAAAAGAGTCACACATGTACTGTACACTAGTTTACAAAAATGGACATGAATCAGGAAAAATCTTTGTCCACACACGCAAAAGCACCCTATCAACAGGACGACTAACCAACAGGCCATGATCTAACCCTCAGGCATATTATAGAAGAACCTTTACTGGTGCTAAGATGTGATTTAACATTCACTGTTGATTAGGGAGGAACTCTAACACGTGAACATGTCCCCTCTGGTTGGATGATACCATATCAGCACAGTGTAACATAACATCACTGCTCGTCAACTCATCCTTGGTCTCATTTGTTCACTGACAAGCGGTTTGTGTCCAGAACGCTATAGTTGGACCCTTCAAATAGCTGCTATCAGCCCAGACTGTGTGAAGTCTACCTGCTCAGAGTCAGCTACTATGACAGGAGAACTTCAAACTCCAAATCTGCCCCATGAAGAAAAGCTGAGTGATAACCAACTCCCTGGTCAACACGTCACACAATGACCCTCCTTGAATGAAACTTCCAGATAAGTTGTGTTTTTTCAGACCTGTAGCACAGGATGTGTGTGGTGTCTTACTTTTCTTGACCTTCTTCTCTTCATCGTTCTCACCGGCCCCCAGCAAAGAGAAGATGATGCCAGTTTGGGAGTTGAGGCCAACAGCAGAGACCAACATCCTGCCTGACCCTTCCATCACATGGGTTCCTGGGGAAAAGATTTACCAGTTACAACTGAAACTCCCCTTAGTGTAATGAGCTTCGGTCCTCATCAGTGTGAATAGTAGTCAGTGTGTACACTGGCACTTACCAGACAGCAGCATGGGGTCCTTATCCTGAGACTTGCGGACCTGGTCGGATTCTCCAGTCAAGGAGCTCTCATCAATCTTTAGGTCATTGCCTTGAATCAGGATGCCATCAGCAGGCAGCAGGTCTCCTGCAGGCACAGAAAGGGTCCCATCAGTTACTTAATGTGAAGAGGCTAATATAGAAACCTGCATTTTATTTGTTTCTCAAAAGATCGGAAATCAACATAATGTTGACATAAAATATGTTTTTAAAAATTATATCGCTTTCTTGGTAATAAGATTAAACATATTTTATTGTAAAATTAAAAAAGGTGAAAAAAAAGGTTTAATGAGCCAAGTGTGGTGCTCTCCCCATGTTTGGTAGGAACTGGAACACAGAGCGTACCATCCAACATCAGCTGCTTACGTCAACAAGGTTCTTGTGACTGAATGGGAACAAATTCCAGGTGGTGTGTCATGTGGTAGTATATTATTCATATTGATTTCTTTTTCAGTCTGCTATCTAAGGTTTTGTACCGTATTTGATCTGAGCAATGTCTCCCACCACGATCTCGGCCACAGGGATCTGGATGACCTGGCCTTTTCGGATGACTGTGAACTTCTGTTCCTGCTCAATGCGGCTCTGCAGCCCACGGAACTGCTTCTCCTTGGACCAGTCATTGAAGGCCGTCACCAGCACCACAATGATAACTGAAAATAAAATGGCGGCGCCCTCAATCCAGCCAGCCTGGGACTCGCCCTCGTCCTCGACGCCACCTGAAGCCTGGCCACATGCTGCATTAATTAGGAGAGCAGGAACAACAACAAAAATTAGGTCTACATTGGAACCACTCAAATGGTTTTAAGCAAACGGAAACATCTAAAATATTTAATAAATCCAATAACCAAAAGAAACTGACCTTCGCTGTCACCCCCAGGTGGATGGTAGAAGGAGAGGCCCAGAGAGATGATGGCAGCTATTTCAAGGATAATAAGCGTGACGTCCTGCAGAGCCTCCCACACAAGCTGCAGAAATGTTTTGGGCTTTTTGGGAGGAATGAAGTTCTGTCCAAACACCGTACGACGCTTCTGAAGATCGTCAGGGTTACCAGACAGTCCTGCAACAAAGCATCAAGCAGATCGAATGAGTTTATAACCATACACGTGTAGCATACGAATTCAAAGTGAACATTGTTCACATGATTATACCAATAAAAATTATACCTCTAATACTATTGAACTTAGTAGGTTTTTCTACATTGCATTACGTTGAAACGGGTTTTCAATAAACTACATTTACAGAGTAACTATTAGAAAGACAAAGTGTGCAAACATCCTATTATACAAAGTCAAATATACTGTAGGACTAACCCCTCCCCCTACATTTCTCTCCTTGGGTTGGGCATGATCTCACCTCAGAGCGATTACGTCAGAATAAGGCAGTCTGTCATACGGTCCTTTCAAAATAATGGAATGTGCTGCTAAGTAGTACTGAATGAGTTATTTGCCTTAAAGCAGAAGAGACAAAAGCCCTTTGAGACCATGTACAGTTTGTATTTATGTCCATCCTTGGGGTCTATAGTGCACATTTACATTTATACACTAATTACTCTACTCTTTTCCTATACGGACCTACTGATCTTCACTAATACAGTAATGAAGCATGGAGGCATGAAGCACACTGTAACTAATCTGAAAGTTGCTCACATTAGTGAATCCAGTTTCCTGCAAAAGATCATTTCAGAGCTTTGGAAACTAAGCTAACATTCTTTTTATTTTAATCACTAAAATGAAATTATTGTTCAGTCCACGGTTTAGCTTGTTAGCTACAGGCGCAAGTAAAGAACAAGATGCCCCATAGTTAGAAAAAGAAGCGAATTTACAGATTTCTGTCAGCGTGACCTACTTTGGTCGCAGTGAAAGACTGTATTGTTTCCATACACACTACAGTGTTTATGAGTGAATCACCAAAACAGATTAGTTCCACCCAGAAAAATGATGTAATTTTGTAATCATGATCTCCTTTTCCCTGTCCAGAGATGCTGTGAAAGAGGAGAAATAAACAGACTGGAAGGTCAAACAAATGTTTGGCTTTACTCACAGAAATCAGGAAAATAATCCTCGTGATCTTAAGTGAATTATAAACAGCTGTAAGTAGCTGCGTAGCTCTCTTAGAGTACAAACAAGCTAAAGAAAGAAAATATGAGCAAGGGTCTGTAAAAAATCATCAACTTTATTTATTAGAAGTGTGCTTTTCTCTTTGTCAGTGATCCTCCTACCATTTGCTTTTATCCTTTGACACCCTGTGTCCTGATTCTCTAAGGATTTGGTTGGTGGCCTGACCCCTGAATGATATGCTGCCCCGTCACCAAACAAATTACCTGCAAGGTTAATCTATCTTTTTTGCCCAACCTGCAATACAAAACTATTAAAGAGGCGATTATACAAGGACGTAAAATGGAAATGTAGAGTCAGTGTTCAAATATGAGTAGAGTCACGTGATTAAAATGCAAGAGCTTCCTTCTGCCCCTTTATTTTCTATATTTCTTGTAATCCCTGCTTATCAAAGTCTAAACAATTTGCGTGTCACTGTTTCCAGACTGCGAATCAGACTAACTCCTCGGTCACACTCCATACAAAGACTAAACGAGAGAAATCTGAGTTAAGATATTTTTACAAGGAAGCTGAGAGAGCATCATCTTTATATAGCTGCCTTTTAAGATTTTATGATACTATTTTCAGTTTAATAGTTAATTAACTAAGGGTAATCAGCTGCTCATCTTCACTTTTAATTACCAGAAGACTTTAAGATGTCAGTCATGGGACCTCTTTAACTTCAACTTCAATAAATTGTTTATTCGTGGAAATTTCTGGGCTCCCAGGGAAAAGTCTGAATGTGTTTAAGGAATCTTTTTATGAGAAATCTGCTTTAAAAAGAATTGTGGGCATTTCTTTCAGTGGAGCACAAACCAACGTGACTTCCTCTGTGTGGCAGTGTGGGCAGCAACATGGCTGCTGTGGATTCTTGGTGAGGTTCGGAGATGTGCAGTGAAACGTGATCTGAATGTCAACAGACAGCGCTGCCAGGATTTCTCATGAAGCCTCTGTAGGTCAGCAACAACATGAGCTAAGACATGTTCCTGTCTCCAGGTTTTAATAATGGCCTCCAACCCATCCACGCCGATTCTCCCCAGACAGACTATAATTTATATATCACCACACATGCACAGTTAGTTAACAGCACTATGATAGGGCTCAGAAAACCTGCAACTGCCTAACAAAAGACTGAAGCAAAACACCAATGACTAAAGTAATTTATTTTTTATTAAAGTAAAATGGAAGCCTGTCACATTATTGCAGCTTCTCCTAAAAAGCAGTAAAGATTGGTCACATTTAGGCAATAATGGCACTTAGATAAAGTCTGCAGTGTTGTGCTATTGTGTCTAATGTAAAAACTTTTAAAAGCCCACGGACACTTCTGCTACCGGCGAGTAAAGTCATAGACAGAATAAGTTATGATAATTTTAGCGAAGAGGAAAAGCTGGAAGTTTGCTGGAAGCAAAATTTGATATTTGTATGTTCACTAAAATAGTCGACTCCTCAACGATGCCAACTAACAGTGTTCTTATGGTCAAACAGGATTAGCTCTGATCTGTGATGACATAGATGTTTATAATACCCAAGCTAGCAGGTCTAAAGGTGTTCTGTTAAAAATGAGGCAGCCTTCACTCTAAATAAATAAAGGTTACCAATGAGATGTGGTGTTGACACTGCGATGAGGTGGAAAAGGGCACGATCAGAAAAAAAAAAAAGACATGGTGAGCGGTGGTGAGGTACAGTAGATGGAGCCGTCACGATGGGAGCCAAAGGCATCAGGATGATCCTTTTAAATAAAAACCATGTCACTTATAAACCAGTGCTCATAAGTATACGCCTGCATAAAAGCAGCACTTTCAGACCAACCGTACAGCTGCCGAACATGTCTGAAAACGTCTGGTCTGCAGTTGAAGCTGAAGCTACTTCAGTGAGCTTCAGAACAAACAGATTTTAAAAATACACCATTTGTCAAAATCATCATGAGCCGCGTTTCATCACCGCGTTCTCCTGTCAAACCAAATTAAAGAAAGACACAATCACAGAGCACCTTTCCTGGCGGTTTGATCGATGGGCGCCTGCTTTTTCTGGTGTTTGGCATCAGCTCGTCGTGTTGGTGAACGTCCCAGTGGAGATGCAGATTAAAACTTGGAGATGATAACAGTAGCAGCAGAACAGCTTTCTGCTCACTCGCCTGTCACAGATGTTTACAGATCTCACATTCTAGTAGAAATGGACTCCGCTGATCTGAATACAGGTCAGAGCTTTATCAGTCTTCATATGGCTTCATCTTACACCACACAAAGGTAATTTTATTGATTTTCCCTCTTGCAGCTCTAACTCTCCCAGCTTTGTCTCAACATGCCTTTCACTAACTCGGCACACAATGTTTGCGTTGATTTAGTTTGCAGTCAGGTTGCCTGTAAACATTCAGGACAGATGCTGCTCATTGAAACGCTGTGACACGGCAGATGTGGGGTATACAAGCAGAGGCCCAGGCACGGCCCTAGAACTCCAGCCCCTTTTGTTTTCTGGCTCCTCTCAGACTAGGTCTTTGGATAAATTAAAGTCACTACTAAAACCAGGAGCTAACTAATCATCTCTCACATAACAGAAGTGGATGTGTGGAGCACGTGTCCAGTCGTCATATTAAAGCCTGCAGAAGTGGCCCTCTCAGCTGTCCCACCCTCCTTTATGGACACTCTAAACTAACTGGCAGTCATTCTGGTTATAATTACACTTGCCATCCTGTAACCATCAATAATTACCACAGCCGCAAACTAACTGACCTCTGAAAAGTGGATCCATACTTTGAAATGCATCAATATCATTTTTTATTTAAGAACTTTTAACACTTCATGCTGACGGTTTAAACGCAGACACTTGGAAATCAGACCATCCTTTAAAGTTTTCCTTTAGTTAAAACGACTAATGGTAATATATCTCCATAGTATATCCATACATTGGAGATGTATTGGACAACAACATTTTTCCAGACCCCATTTGTTCCCATATACTGGTCAGTATGAAAGTCACCATTTCAACTGTGCAGTTTAAATGAAAATCTGGCAAACATTAAAAGATGATGATCCTTTACCTTCTTCTTCCCCATAAATCGTGTTCCCTGCACCCTAGCCAATCAGGTGAGCCACTATTTGAACAGAACTTAGTTCAAACAACCTCTGAACCTGAGGATGAGTGTTGATCCAAGAGGGCAACAATAATTCCACTCTCCTGTCGAGTCCAACACAACCAAAAGCAGCATCATGACCCTGGGGGCTTCATTCCGTTTTCCATTTTCTCCACCCTACACGTTCAAAGGATCTTCCATAAGTGATGATCAGTCAAATGTGGCACACATCCCCCCCCACACACACACACAGATCACATGAATGAATTTATATGAGGGGTTTTATAGCATAAGATTTATAAACTGGATATAAAACCTCAGCAGGTAAAAGAAACATCAGCTGTCCCAACGTGCGTTAACAGTCTTGGGACTTAATTCTTTAGGGTAAGTACCAAAACCCCATTTCCTCTGTTCTCTAATGATGAAATATAATTTTTTTTTGTAGGAACAGACAGAGGACTTTGGGGGAGAAAAGAAAATCTGATTTAACTGAGCTGCTCTACAGGATATAAACCTTCCTTTAATACAAACGCCTCTGCTGCAGAATGATGCAATACACCGAGCTTCAGAACACCTCAGGCTTATGCTTCTCCCAACAGAAACCCTTTACATGATAAAGTGGCATATAGTACATCTTGGACTTGTATCTCACAGTGATTTGTGTGGATTCTGACAGGGGAATTTCAGGTGCCAAAATACACCACAAATAACTGTTTCTAGAAGATCCGTGACATAATGAAGAACCTGATACAATGAAGGGAAACAAAAAAGAAAAGCATGAAGAGGATTGCATGTCTTGTTGTCTTTCTCCCTCTTGGTGATCGCTCAAAGGAGCATTCTGCTTCAACTGGCAGAGACATAGATGACCTGAGGCTTTGTGTGTGTCTGTGTGCGCATGTCTTTATGTGTAGTTGTGTAGCGAGACTTTAGTTCAATGCCTTTTTTGGGAGGACATTCTGGCTGCTCCTCGCAACATAAAATGGCTTGTTGAAGCTTAAGATTGGTTTTAGGGTGAGAACTGGGGTTAGATATATGTAGGTAAAATGCGTTATGTTAATGAACGGCTTCATAACAAGCCCGACTGGGTGAAACAGCTCGAGCTGAGGCTCAGATTGGATGCCAACTTTTCACACCAGAGAGCTTGAAAGGATCCGACACACCAGCAGGCCAAGAAACCCCCGAGCCTACATACACTCATTTGCCAGTTAGTTACACCAAGCTGAAAGTAAAGCAGTCCAGCATAACAGCCCTGCAGTAAATAAATCTTCGTTAAGGCGATAAGGTTTAGGTTTTTCTGATGCTGTTTTAGATTCGTTGGTTTGTCTCTTGGTGAAAAGCATCCAGTGTTAACTAACTAAGCAGAGACGGGGGAGAGGGAAACTCCCTGCAGCCCTAAATGACCCGTCACAAAGTGTTTGGTCACTGGATGGTTCCAATTAGAGCAGAGATGAGTAGTTCATTACTCAATATGTAAAGCTCCCATTTGACATGAATAGAGCTTTAGATAATATCCTGGATACGGTCAGTAAGAGCAAGTTAAAGCAGACGTGTACTGTATGTTTACAACACACAGACTTGTTATGTCCACTTATGTCTAATCAATCTAATTTTCTATTAATTCTAATCAATTAAAATCATCCCCCCGTCACCATGAATGAAAGACTTACTGTAATGAGGAAAGATCTGCAGTAAATGATGACTTTCATTCTTTGAATAAACTAATATTTATTTATAGTGTTTGCAAGGAGAGAAAATGTCAAGTTTGAAGGTAATTCTAGAGGTCTGTCATGAAGTCTTTCATTAATAATTAACAACTTATTCAAGGTGAGGTATGTGGATTCTATGTGAACACACATCATTAGGTTTTACATAAGTTTCATTAAATATCAACCAGATGCGCGGGCACACACACGCGCACAAACTAGTAGATTTGTTCAAGTTTAAATTCATATCATTATTTATTTATTATTTATTATTTATTTATAAATTGCAAGACACAAATCCTTACAACCTCTGGTTTGTTGTGAACCACTTTAGTTTTCACACATGACAAATGGTGTTCAGATGTTATAATTACAGTTCTCTGCAATCAGCCCATTGTGGTTGGAAGAGCCTTCAGTTGTTGAATATATTGCAGATCAGTCTGGCAGCAATTTGTACTGTAGTTCCATTTCCCAAATCCAAACATATTCAAACTTTGAAAAGCAGGCATCCTTTCATTTAGTTTCCTATAAGTTTAGAAGAACTTTGAGTTGTTTGTGTACAAAAGGCTCTCGGTGGGAATCTTTCAGGTCTATTCACAACTCAAGATGAAAAATGTCACGCAAAAAACTTTAATCCAAAGGGTATCTGTATGCAAATAACCAATAACATAAATGTGTACAACCGATCACTAGCTTAAAAGACACAGTGATGGTTTACATCCATTTTTATCTGTCATTTTCAGCTCTGACTCCTTTACATAGAGGAATGAAAGAGATGCAACGAAACAAAAAAGGAATCAGCTTCTGTAGTGACAGAACATGCTGCTGTTCATTAGCATTTTCCTGAAATAGTTGTTTATTTTTGGATACGTGTGTCTTTGTGAAGCTATTTGCAGCCTCGGTCCCATTTAAATGGACTCTACATCTGGCTGTGTGTCTCATGCTGTGTGGCCTCTCAACATGAAATATTTGCAATTTGTAAAATGATGAGAAGGACGATCAATGACCTCCAGAGAGGGAACAGACGGATTCATCAATACACATTAACCAGCAGGATACACGGCTACAGCTGAGCCTTGTGTGTTGGTGGGGGTGGGGGGGGGATGATTCAGGACAATGACAGTCATCCCTACATTAAAAAAACACCTCATTATCAGAGCTCAAACAGCAAGCGGATACAGAAACGTGGTTAAATATGACCGTGTGAACTCGCTACCTGCTAACATAACACCTAATCGGGTTAGCTACCAGTCAGCTGGTGATGACGTCAGGTTTTCTGTCGCTTAGGATGGAAGAAACCTGATTCACGCTCAGGTTCAGGTTCAGGTCGGATGCTTTTTTTTTACATATAAAAACAAACCAATCAGGAATATGCGAAGCGGATAGCGTTAGTTGCTAATTTAGGCTCGGGCTACGAGGTTGGCACTAGAACACTAACTTGTGTTACCATTGTTACCATTGTACAAACACTGCTTACATACATAAAATTCAGAGAATCTCAGCCTCTGCTGCTTCTTAAACATGAGTGGACTCAGACAGTGACACTTGGAATGATGCATAATGTTGTAAAACTGATTAGAAAAGACAAAAAGAAGCAGTGGACTAAAAATGGATCAAACTAGTCAGGCGTAGTTTACTGTACCAGTCAATCATTGTGTGCGTTTGCCCTAAATCTTGCACACAGGCTTCCTCACATTTGTTTCTCTCCCTCCCTCTCTGAAGTGAAAATATAATTACACTTTCTTCATTAAAGTGAGTAATTTCTTGTGTGGCGGACACAACTACAGCTGTCCTATGATTACTAAATGGAACAGACCAATGATCTATGGAGCCATTAGGGGAACGGGCTGGAACTAATTTCAATCCTGGAATGGACCAATGGCTACAGACGCACACACACACGCACGTTTATTCATTCAAAAGGGATCAAAGGATGCAGCAGGGAGCGAGAAATGACAAACAGCAGCCATTTTCTGGCCTCACATAAAGCCCTGACTCAAATCTTTTTTTTCCACTTAAAAAAAAAAAACTGAACTGAATGTTGCCTTTTGAATATATGAAGTCATGGCTGACATACTGGAACCTCCTGATCTGTGTGATTGAGGTCTGCTCTAGTGTGTTTATAAGGATGTGCATTATTACTAATGCCTTTCGACTAACAAACCTTAACTGAATTTATTTGAAAAATTGCATATAAATAATTTTGCCCTGATAAATTTCAGAGCACCTGCACTGAACAGAAACCAGCATGTCTCACACTGACTCTGTTCAAATGTGATGCTTTTTCACCCATGATAATCAGGCTGTGTGTTGTTGTGTCGTAGTTCAGTGATCAAATCCAAACTCAATGTGGAGCAGCTCTCCTGATAGGCTTTCCACAGCAGGAGTGGCGCGAGTGACGCTGAATTAAGAGAGTTACTAATGTGAAACAAGACCTTTTCTTGAGCCTTTTGCTTCCCTGCCTTTTTTTAATACCATTTTTCTATTACCATCATAGTAAGGTTCTGAATTGGGTCACGCTTGAGTTTGATAGATGTTTGATCGTAGATAATCCTCACTTAAAGGTAAAGTTAGATGGATATCCTTCCTATGCAGCAGGTCTATACCTTGTCCTTGTATTAAACTAAATAAATGGCCCGGTTACGGGTATTAATTATACCCTACAAATTTTGGGAGTTTCATACCCACATGAACATACACATACACACATGCACCACCGACTTACCTTCAACAGGTGAGGTCTTCAGGCGTTGACAGATCGCATGTACGTCTCCGTATGTGTGACGTATCTTATTCACTGCCTCACCATTTCTCATCTCCATCAGGCTGCGAAGGTCAGCCAGAGTCATTTCAAAGTCTGCCATGTTGTTGCTCTAGGAAAAATCCAAAATTGGTTGTTAAAAAACTGCTCTTTCCAAACAGCCTGATCTGAGTTTGTCGCCCTGAAATAGGGAATAAATGGTTTATTTTATTTATAAATGAGTCATCATCATTAAGAGTCAACCTACAGTACATCTATGACAAATTATGACATATTTCTGCTGATGAGGAAGCAGAGGTCGTGTGTGTGTGTGTGTGTGTGTGTGTGTGTGTGTGTGTGTGTGTGTGTGTGTGTGTGTGTGTGTTCAGGGCATATCCAGTGTGACATTCCAACCCATCGCCACAGATTAAGTAAGTGCAAATCAAAATCTGTCCTCCAGTTTTAATCTAGATCTTCGTTAGAGTCAAGTCCAATTTCAGAAAATCCAACAGAACAGATTTGACTTCCAGTCAAACTTACAGTTTCTTTGGTCCATGTTGTTGCCATAAGGAATCAAATCTATTAACTATAACTCCCAACTTCCTCATCTCACTTCCCTTAATGTTTTCCGGTTTGAAACCATCTTGTGTTTTTATCTGTCCAGCTGTCTGTTAAATTTCAAATTGAGCTGTCTGTGTCTGCATTCAGTAATTATCTGACTGTTCCATCAGTAGAGTCACGACTACTATTAGACAACAGAGAAATTAAATTACTGTAAAAACCTACTAACCTCTTAATATGTTTAAACAGTATTACACAGACAGTTGATGATGTCACTGTGCTGGAAGCTGTTAATTACAGTAAATGAGTTTTTCCAATTCTTTAACCACTGAGATGATGAAGCTTCCCCTCATCCAAACCAAGCAGGTTAACGTTAATCTTCACATGTTCTTAGTTCTTTATTACATAATTAATATATTACTTGTTATAATAATGTCTATATTATTGATCTGATTGGAATTAACTCAGTCATTTTGAGGACATGTTCCCCACCATGGCAGTCTGTTAACATACAAGTTCAAAGCCAGCTTCAGTCATACAGCTGCACTAGGGTAGATCAATTGGTTTTCCACTGCACCCATAGTAAAGTATTGTGACGATCACAAACCACAGTAAGAGCCTGCAGCACTCAGATCAGGGCAGTAGTATGGTCAACCCCATCAGATTGAAGAATATGACCATGGATGACCTGATACTCCAGTACAGTTTACTGCATGTCAGCACATAAAACTAAATGATTAGTTAAACATTCAGGTGGCATGTGTGGAGAAGGGCCCAACATACCTGTGCTGTATTCCTTCACAATTATCCATTGTGTTGTAATGTTCTGCATTTTTAACCTTTTACTAAGTAACTTACAGGCAACAATTGTAGCACGGGCAGATAGAGGGAAGGAGTGGAGTTCACGCACATCAGTCTAAAGGTGAGCTCTCCTATATTTAGTCCTTAATGGCACACCTGCACACACACTGACCTTTTTACTGGCTGTCATGTGACTGACTATGTACAGTATGTGGCTGTTACACTTTAATGAGCAAGTTATTAAGGAGGTCTAATGGCGCCTTATACTCACAGCATTAAATATGTAGACTTACAAGGAGTGTGTGTCACAAAGGAAAGATGATGCAACACAGTGGGAGACAATGCAAACAAGGAGTTCTGGCAGATGCTGCCTGTTTTCTGTACCTTAAGTCAGAGTCAGCCTGGGTCAAATGCTTTTCATTCGAGTGATTCGCAGGTTTGCCGTTCTAGAGGGAGAAGAGAAAAAAAAACTGGTTATCTGTGGGTTGGAACACGTCACTGTTCCAGTAGTACATGGAACCACACCAAAGAAACACATAATTAAGGATAAGGTCTTAACAATGGTGGAAGCACATAACCTAAACAGGTTTCACCACAGTAACCAGTTCATAGACATATTTGCTAATAAATATTTACTGGCAGGTAGTGTCAACTGAACAGAGTGATGTAATGGGTTCAGTGATCAGTGTTTGAGCTTTCAGCGGTTTATATTTTGTGTTTTATATATTATGTTTATATATTTCACAATTGTTTGCATATCTGTATGAAATAGGTCTTTTCATTCTCATTTTCATTCACTCAGCATATACGTCATTCAAAACCTGAACCAAATGCATCAAACACATATCAAATAAAGTAAAAACTAAATTGAATGTGTTCGTAGCTTGATGTTAAGGATAGAACTACTGAGCCATGTGAAGTGATTATATAAATACAGACCACGTTTAGATACGTGAAAAGTGATGTTTCTACATAAACTGCAGGAGGAAACCTTGAAAGCACAACGGGAAGAGGGGTCAGGCGTACAGCTAGGCCCACACAGCCTCAGCCTGTGTGTAGGAGTCACTGGGTCTGTTATTTGCCCATTTTATCTGTTTGTTACTGACTCCAGATTAAATTATACTGCAACCACCATATTTCCAACCACTTGGCTCAAACGTGTGCAAAACAAAGACAGGACGGTGCTGGAACTGGTGTGTCTGGAAACGTCTATGCAGGCTCAGTGTCTCCACCGGGATAATAATTAACACATTAATTATTTAACCGTTTCACGTTTTGTCATCAGACTAAAATCACGTATCTTGTTCTGTGTTTATATGCAGGATGACAGAGCGTCTCCCATGTTTATGACTTGTGAGTGTTGAATGAGCGACTCTAGACAGCTGTATGACTGCAGAGCTGGTCATGCATGAAGTTGGATTTTCCATTTATGCTCTTGTAAATATGTTTGTACTACACAAAAACCCAGAGATGCTGGTGTTCAAGTCGAGAGGAAGAAGTGGTTCATCAGTTTAGTGTGGGTAGAACCTTTAAATCTACCTAAAACATAAATATGTAGGCATGTCTATTTAAGTGGAAGCCATTTCAAAATAATTAGCCTCAGTGAGGGCATGATGTGTTTCTTGGCAGTGCACACAGCGTACTTGTCAGGATTACATTTGGTTAAACTAAACAAAACCAGAGGATGACTCACACCGACTACCATCTCATCCATCGGTGCTACCATAAAAAATAGAAGAACACTAAGAATCAATATTTAAAGTGTTTAAAAAAGCTGTTTAATTTCTGTAAACATCATATATACATGAGACATAGTCTATCTCATGTTTTGGTAGCTCTCGCAAACACTCAGCAGTAATTGTTACCGTCATAATTCCAGAGTCAAGCAGCACAGACTGATTTGGTCATTTGTTGTGGCCAATAGAGGGATGGATGAGACGCAGCCCAGGTAGAACTGTGGACCCAGCACCCTAACATTCACACAAAGCTTTAGAGATTCATTGGGTTTCAAACACTCATTGAGCTCTGTTGCTGTCCTAACAATTACTGCAGCCAATTGGTTTCCCCACCTTCAGTGCGGCAACAGGCAGTAGATAGATTAGATAGGAATATAAGCAGACAGGTCAATCCCATCCAGTGCCCTAAACCAGTTGGACAGAGGAAAGCCAAGGTGCTTCAATCTCAGAAGTCAATTTATGGAATTGTATAGAACTTGAAGGATGAAGGTCTGGCTTAGTTCTATGATTATAAACTATTATGATTAAGCAGTCAGTCTCTCTGTGCTTACAGGTTTACGGGGTATCCATCTGCTATCAATGGCATGGTTTTCTTTCTTCAACCAAATACAAGGTTAAAATCTATTCCTGTGTTAGAAGAGACTTGGTTATCAACAGTTAGTTTGTAAAAGAATACATTGTTGCTCTCTCTTTTTATCAGTGACCCTCTGTTTAGCTGCTGTTCCCTCCATCTTGTTCCTTCTCTCTGCCTCTGCAGACACACCTGCTCTGCATACTAAAGCAGCAGCTGCACCGCCTTCCTACACACACACACACACACACACACACACACACACACACACACACACACACACACACACACACACACACACACACACACACACACACACACACACACACACACACACACACACACACACACACAGCTGGCCACACCCTCCAGACCAAGAGGAACTTTATTGTTGTTGCACAGATCACATACACCCTGTCCCATCGAGTCTCGTCTTGGTGAAGCAGGCGTTTGCACATGCCGGGCACATCGAGCAGCCCCCACTGCAAGATAGTGTATGTGGTCCAGACAATGGGCTGCATTAGCGACAGACAGAGACTCTAAGCTTGCTAGACAGAGTAATAGGAGGGTGAGAGAAGCAGAGCAAGAATGCAGGAGACCACACCCATATCTGCAGTCATGTGACTGGTGTGGAAAAAGGAAATCCCCCCACTGCAGACAGAAGAAGTCTGGACGCACACAAACACAGCTTGTTTGTCCTGTCAATCTTCCTGCACTCTAAATAACCCTGTAAAATTCCTAATCATTAAGTCCACCCAGGTTCCGACTGTCCATATTTTATTGAAAAAAAGTCTCTCAATTCATCCCGTTCACTTAAAAGCCAGTCTTACTACAGCCAAGATGAAAGAGGCACTTTCATCACATGCATCCTTGCCTCTGTTGGCAGCTGCAGTCAATGAGGAGAGGCAAAATAGGATCAAACCTAAGATCTTATAAAGGACAATCTGGGCAAACAGAGACCCTCTACTGCCATTATGAACAGATGAGAGGAAAGGAGAATGGGATGAAACCAGTTTTGGTGTTACATTAATGACAAATGGGTGGGTGGGCTCTAGGTTTAACTGTATTCCCTTTTATCACTAGAGATGTGTTTAGACTACAACCATATATTCAGTGGCTCTTTAAGTCCAAATTTTCTTTGATGAATAAAACTGCTACACAAACAGGAGGCTTCAGCTCGTCTTGATGATTCATTCACCCATTGTAGCATGTCTGCTTCACTTTCAAAGTGCTTGAGAGCCTCACCAGTGTTGGAGTCGTTCTAAATGAACACTGAAATAGCTGCCGCTTCCTTCAAGGGTCAACCGATGCTGTAATGATCAAACACTCAAACAATGGATTACTTGACGCAGACTGTTACTGGTGTAGTGTCACTGTAATAGAGCCATGAACTGACTGCAGCTGTGTGAAATGATGTTGATTCTCCACCTGAAACTGTGGATCTGAGGATATGAACATTTCTGCGATATAAACAGAGCAAACAAAGCAAAGATACAGAGACGCCACCGCTACAGTGTCTGATGTCCAATCACAACAGAACATGAAAAGCCTTTAACCACAACATTAATCGCTGATTTTGTGAAAACTATAACAAATCTGCCTCTGACACACTGTACATTAGTTTGTTTACAGTCTAGAGGTTGTGTTGTGTAGAAAACAACACAAGGTTGAAAATTCTAATCAAAGCTGCTCCATGATTAAGAACTAAAACGACCAGAATTAAAGGAGTCAAGTTGCAAATAGAAACACAGCAGACCTTAGATCAACATCAGCACCTTTCATTTAAAGTGCTTTTTGGTTTTCAATGATTCTCCATATGATGAAAGTGGTAAACAACATAATTGACTAGGCAAAGATGTGATGCAGGAATTCATGCAATTCAATATTAAAAAGCCTTCATATAAAGTAGATTGCTGTGAATAACATTGGATTTGCAGTCCATTTACTGTGTTACTGACTCCCTCTATTACCACAGAGGTCTGTGTATAGTCAACCAGTAGCCCTGTACATGTATGAAAGGGATTCTACCCACTCATTGGTGTTACTGACAATAGCTTACAGTTCTACTGTAGGCGCAGCCTCTTTGGCCTAAGTGCTTTGGAAACACTTCAGTCTTGTTAATAGCTGATTAAAAACTCTGGAATTCACTTCCTCCCAGGCCAAGCTTTTTTTTCCACCCGGTTTTTAAAGAAACAGCTTAATCAACTTATGTAGCTTGGAAAGTAAGTAGTAAGTAAGTTTGTTATCACTTGAGTTAACAAGTAAAACAAGTAAAAACTGGTGTGCACGTCTCCATTTCCTGAATCAGAAATGTGCTTACTATTCCTTAAACACAACACGTGTTGTGAGTTAGTGGTTGGACAAAAACATCTGCAGCCTAAACATCTGATATATAAATGGACGAAAACAGGTTTAATGATACAATTAAACTCACTATACAAACCGCACAGAGTGAGTGCGTGATGACAATATTAGTGATCAGACAGGATGCAGGCAGAGACAAAGATTTGCAGAGAGAAATGCCAACAAAGTCATTCATCGTGTCATTTTTAGAGCAGAGAATGGCACCAGGGACCAGACAGATCGGAACTAGACAAAGCAGGGACACATGGAGAGTATCCAGAGATTCAATAATCCTTTTTACAGGCTGGAGCGTGGCCTGTTTATCAGTGCAGAGCCCTGATCCAGACTGGTCACTACCCAAACACACTAAGGCAAACCTGCAGCAGCCTTTGTGCGGACACATCAGACTCTAATGCTGCTGGTTTGTCCCCAGGTGTGAATGTTTTTGAACACTAGTCAAATAAAAGCCTCCATTGTTGCAGCAGATGAAGGGAGGCAAGCTGCAAATACAAAGACACCTAGAAGAGATTTAATGCAAGGTCCCTTTGAATGTCTGCGCTCTTTGTGAGAGAACACTGTCCATGAGGGCCACTGAAGGCATCATCTAAAAGAAATGTTACCGTTATGTTAATTATGCTGCAGCCAGACATAGCTATATTTTCTCAGTATGTTAACAATGGTAATAATGCTATGGCCTGGTTCTGACGCAGCTATAGCCACACTGGAGCCTTCACTTTCAGCATCTGGCCTTTAGAAATCCACTGAATGTTTCATCTTGGGCAACCTCTCTTTGGATGTCAGACTCCTTCCACAACATTGAGGTGTCCACATGTTTCAGTGCAAAGGCAAAAGGCTACAATGACTAGCACAACAAGCTAGTGAAACCATCTAAAACAATGGCATTAGACCAAACAGCAACATACCCCTACGCTTCAGATGCTGTGCTTGTTTGTAGATAAACTACGTGCCGACATTTTTCAGTGATGAAGAAACATACAGTACCAGTTTGTACCAGTACCAGTGTGACCCAGTGAGTAACTTTACCCACATATAGTGGAGGTCTGGAGAAAAAAGTCTCAGGTGCTGGATCAAAAATGTTTTCAAGAATGGGCTTCTACATAAATAGCTTAAATTTCCAGTCATTTATTAAAGATCCGATAAAAAAATTGCTGCTTTGAATAAGGAAAAGGCTTAAATGAATTCCATGATACGCTGAAACAAAATAAAATAAAGGAATAGACATGAATGGTTGTGATTGCCAGGGTACAACAGCGTCTATGATGTGGGTAAAACATGAATTATAGAAAAGCCAACTCGAGCACAACGAGTCTGTACTTTGAGTCAGCAGGTCGTTTCCTGGTCTGACCTCATCACTTAAGGTCACAACTCGTGTTTACTGTAAACACTTCTGAGCTCTGCAGCTACAATCACCACCACTGTCTGATAAATTAATAAATTTGACCAAATTACTGAACCCAATCTAACCCATTCAGAAGAAATTGAGAGGAATGTACCGCATTTAATGAACGGTATAAAAGCCATCATCTGTCTGGTGCTGTGTCCTATGACCAGATCTTCACAGTCAACTGTTGAACATGAAATCATACATATATTCATGTTCCTCCTTCTACTGCGACTCTGACCCGTGTGCTCTTTGAAGGTGAAATCCTTTGAAGTGTGTCAGCATCTGTGCATTGAAGACACTCCCAATTAGCTGTGACAGCTAACAAGCTCCACAGGGATGTGCGGATGGGACGTCCTGCCTTTGATATCGCCCAGGTACCGATACCTACAGCTGGGGTCAGAACCAGATTCTCTGGGCTGCGTCTTTGAGTACAACTCTAGCCCTAACATTAACCGTGACCCCTGATTTGGAACAGGGAGAGCTGTACAGCACGTCTCAGGTAGCTGAGCTGGCACGCTGGACACGGTTGAATGTTTCCAGAGCGTTCTTGTTTGAGTTCAAATATAAATTGAACAACTGAAACTGCTTCACGTTACAATTACAATGGAAAAGAAACAGCTCCTCGGTTCAAGAACGGCCCAAAGCTGATTAAAAGATGTATGTGAGTGCTATGTGAGCGACAGAACGCGCAGGCATGTCCGTGAGACGTTAGATAACGGTGCTTGTCTGCAGCGTGGCGATAAGCAGGACACAGAGTGCGACGTGCCAACATTTTCCTCAAGAGGTAAATGAAGACGCAGCTAAAAATATGACAGAACAGGGCTGCAAACGCTGTGACAAGGCAAGAACGCAGCACATGGAACAAGTCAAAGTGTAGGTCCCACTCCTGCCTGATGACATCCACAAGTGTGTGCTATGTCGGTTTATCTCCACACCTCAGACATATTTAGTTATATCTATATAACAGACAATTTAAAAAAAAAAAACATTCATAAGCGATCTACTAAATATTTACTTGGTTAAATCCATAAACTGTATGAACTTTAGAACTTCTTTTAGGTTCCCAGAACCGGAGGATGGTGTCATACTGGGTTATTAAATAACTGTCGTAAGTGTGTTTGTCCTTGAGTAACGTCATTAAGTTTGTGCTCCCCAAGCTGAAAGTGGGCAGTCAATATCATTTATGATAGACATATTTTGTTAACTATATGAAATCTATAGATCTTAAATTAACAGTAATCTAATAAAACATACAAATCTCAATAGCCTTAGGTCTTTTTAAAACTCAATAGAAGTCTTCAAATCTTTAAAGTGCAATCACAGCCCTTTAACCTACTTAAAGGCCTCAAGCCCCTCAGCTGAGATCACTGTGTCTTTGCTGCCCATCAGTAAGGAGGTTCCACTGTTTAATGTTAGTCCATCTTTGTTATTAGTCATTTATTACACAGCAGAGTGGGAAACCCAGGCCTGAAATGTGAGTCATGAGCATCTGCACTCAGTCAGCAGCTACAGGCAACAACCTACAGGTCATTGTGCTGCCGAGCCAAAAGACACCATCACCTCTTTTACCCACTAAACCCTATTGACACAAATCAGCAGCCTGCTGCTATTCAACCAGTAGCTGCTTCCAAGCACTATTGTTTCTCATGAGCTGAAGTTGTTTACTTATTGTCTGTCACTAAACGGTCACGAGATTTTGGTTTTCAAATAAACAAGTCATGAATGTGAAACAGTAACTACCACATCCTGCCGAGTTAAAATGCATGCAGTTGCTCATCCACCTTAAACTGCTTTTCACAAATTGAATCCAGTCACTTATTTACTGGGCAAGTAAAGACTATATGTTTGAAAAGGGATATCACTAAGTCCAGAATCAGAGCACAAAACTGTCTGTTAGCTAGATCCAAGTGTATTATTTAGTGACAGGAACTCTCCACAGGCAGCATCAAGAATATCACACATCTCTGGCTGGTTATTATAAATTTATCAACGGTGACGATCAAGGTTTTCAGGCTTCAATTTGAGAATATGAAGCTGCTGCGAGCAGGGAAATAAACTCAATCAATAAAAACAATGCTTCTTTTCTGTACGCCCCTCACGGAGATGACTGTAAAACTATTTTTTACACTGGTGCTACTGGCTGCCAGGCAACAAAGGAAAAAACACAACACAAACACAGTCAAAGGAAAGGTTGTACATACACAGTCTGTGTATGGACAACAACAGGCCATGACAAAAATATATTTAGAGCAAATGTTTTTATCTCAATCACATGAGGAAATAAAGGAGGGATAAAAAAAGGAAAAATCAATGTGGCCATCAGCCAAAGAGCTCAGGTCTGCTTTAGAGAACAGGAGTCATTATGATGACCATTATTTATGAGTACAGTCAGTCCAGCTGAGTCTCAAGAGAGTCCTGGAAAAGGATGGAGAATCCATCAGTCTGATTGATCCTGCTACAGCTGTATCTGTAGAGTGAAACATCTCTACAGTCTACAAGTCAAACTGGAACCTGGAGGTGTTGTCTGCAAAAACGCTATAAAATAATAAATCAGTGGGCCTACTTGTTTCTATCAGCGGTTCTGTTGGGATTCATCAAAATCTAATAACTGTATGACACTAAATATTAGGTAAACATAAACAAACACCAAATACTTTATTTACATAGAATTGCATCTTAAGGGAGCCACAACCAGTTGGTAAAAGCCATTATAATGTATTTACTATACATCAAAATATTTTAGATTTGTAGTTAATTTTTTACTTAATCATTTTTTATCTCTGTACCACTTGTGTTGTTTCCTTTTTTTGTTAAGGCAACGGAACAAGCAACAGATAGTAGATGAGCTCATGTTCACAGCTAAGCTAACAAGAAGTACATTTTTAAACTACATGAACATATCATGATTTATAGCTGAACTTTGTCCAAGGCATCTAACACTTCATAAGAATTCAAATCTGTAATTGTGGGTTTAGTGAGCCGAACAGAAGTGTATACATTTACCAAGCCTTTCTAAATGATCTAATTAATAACTCTATATGTAATTTGACATTTAATTAAAAATGATAAACTGATCATTAATAATATATGTAAATGGATTACTAAGCACATTACATATATGCTTTTCGGGCAAGAGAAAAGAACGAATACCCTCCTTCCCAGTTTGATGGCTGGTGCCTATTAATGCAAAAGCAACGCTTTGTAGATGAAGAATTAAGTAGTTACTCGTGCTCAACTAATGTGTCAGTATGTGTTCATTATAAAGCTGTACCAAAATAACATAACGCACCCCCATCAGCAAAGGGACACCATTACAGCAAATGTGCCACCAGCTCCAGTTTGGTATCTATGGATCCACAGTATATTACTTGTCATTTTAAACGAAATTAAAACAGAATTGCTAAATTACACAAATATAAAAATAGTAATTTTAGCATTTGAAGCTGGTTGTTTTGTTCACATCTCAGAAGGTGAATGTTATGCTTATTCTAGAGATGCCCTCTTCATTGGGTACAACTATTGTCGTTTCTACTGCTGCAGCTGTTGACCGTGTTAACTGAGGTGGCCGGTGCCGACACCTTTCACCTTATACAGTAGCTTTCCCTCACCCTCCCCTCTATCTCATAAGGTCCAATCGCTTTCACGCCATTTATCTGATATTTCTGCTTTTATCCCCTCCCTATTGTGCACGTTTTGAGGATGAATGCCTGAAGCAGAATGTGCTGCTGAGAGGACAGAATAGCATTCACGGTCCAGGTAATTTTAGGGCTTAGTGGCAGCACCCTCACATCAGAGATTAGTCAAGTAGATGCAACGTAAAAACAACTCACAGTTAACAAAAGACAGAATAAAACTATTCAGATGATGATTGTGTTAAAGAGAATCAAGATAGAATCATAAAAGTCCCACAAGTCCCAACAAGTCTGTAGTTGCCAAATCATGTTCAGCCATGTACTGTCAGTAGCAGACACTTAAATTAAGCAGTGGAGGAGCCAGTTTAATAATCAGTTCGAGCACAGTGAGAGCAGAAAACAGTTTGACAGACTAATATTAGCAGGCTGCCGGCTCACTACCACAAAGGTCACACTTTATCCTAACAGTCGCATTGTAACTAAACTCATCAGGAGATGATATTGACTCACACTGTACGTTCACTTTACAGCCACCAGTCTGTACCATATTTTGCATGTCACAGAAAAAAAGTAATGAATCTAGGAGCATTTTATGCCTTTGACAAAAAGTCCTCAGTGGAGCGATAACATGAAAACAGGGGGCGACAGATATGCGAACAATATACCAAAGCCAGACTTAGTTGCTAACAAAGCAATTATTCAGTCTTCATTGCAGCCCCTTAAAAAAGTGAAAAACTCTCCAAACATCAAACATTCCTACAGCGGATATCGACCCTAGTAAATGTCAAATAAAACTGCCAATCCTAATCTGGCACATACTGTTACACCTTCCAGAGGCCTAATCCACAAACAGGCCCAATACTCAGTAGACATTTTACTTATTTTGCAGAAAGCCAAGCCATCAGCCTCTTGCATTCATCAGCAGTGAGACCACACATTACTCAGCCTCAGATGACTGTTGAACGAGCATCTTGTGACTGAGAGCAGAGTAGAAAAAAAACAAACAATCTGCTGTTTGTTGGACTGAGAACCAGTTGAACGTGACATTTCCTTACATTCCTGGGTTTAATGACAAAATAACTCTTCAGGCCGAGACTGGTCAATGGAGGAGTGTGATTACATGCACTCACCTAACCGGGCGTCTCTGCTAATGCACTTACATGGAATTTAGGAAGGTTGCTGGAAATCTGTGTTTACAGAAGGCACAAATGAAATCTCATTACTCCTCCACCTCAGGCCTGGTTCATGGATTTTAACCGTATAAGAGGCCACTTTACTGGGAATGGCCATGTTGGTTTTACATGTTACATGTTTCTCAGCGTGTCAGCAGGCAGTTGTCTGTTCTGCACATGTGCACGTGTAAAAAGCCAAGAAACCAGGTTATTCTGAAGAAACCAACCTGTGGCCAGATGACAAAACCAGGTTTCCTATTTACATGGTACTTCCAGAGAAAAAACGCCTGTAACCTGTTTGCTCGAGGGCACATACAGCTAACGCACGCAATGTCGCAAATACAAGCTACTGATATCAACCAGATCAGAGTGGGAGGAGCACGTGAAGAGGGACGCGTTCACAAAGCAGCTGATTGTGTGACTACATGGTACTCAGAGGAGGAATGTGATGAGAGACGACAGGAAACAGTCATCAGTTCAGTTTCTGTTTCACTATTCATATCTATGGCAAGTAGAAAATAGACATACCTCACCCAGCGTTACAATGTTCTAGCTAAACTAGCAAATATGAATGTACGGATGGAAACATTCCAGAAGAACATACAAGATAACCCTTCATTTGTCCCACAATGGGGAAATGTCCACGTTACAGCAGCAAAGAACGGGCAAATGTTAGGTAAGACTATAGTACACAGAAATTCAAGAATAAGGACATTTAACTAACTTTTGTGATGTGACTGATTTGTTTAGATGTTGTGTAAGCTGCCACCATGTCACCCTCATACAGCAGGTACATCAGCGAGTGTTATAAACACGAATCAGCTCCTGACTTCTATGACTAATACTTCCTTCCCCATTTACAGAGGATGCCGTATCGCATCATTTATTCCATTTCAAGCACCCTGTGCTGTTAAAAGCAGAGAAACTCCACCACATGCTGCATGTGACCTTGCCCAGTGAACACACACACACATATACAGACCTGTACTGTGCTTTTTACTCAGGTGGACATCAGAAATGCAGTAAAGGGAAAAGATACTTGAGTTTGATTGAGCACATAATCTCACATGACCGAGACCAAAGGTTTACAGACTGTACCTACAGCTGAACACGGGCAACAACAAAACTCCAGATCTGGATTCTGGTCCTCAGAGTCAAAAGTTACAGAGTTGTACCGACAATAAGCTTGAAAGAAACTCAAGCAGCTCAACTGAGAATAAACTCAGCCTTTGTAGAAAAGTTGAGACTTTTCTGACAGCGGAGAAGCGAGCAGGTCCCTGTTCCTCTCTGATCTTATTTATGTTTGAACAGATTTCATCTTGTCCCAGTTTGGGAGGCGTTGGCTGTGAATGCAGAGTAGCATTCAGACCTGAGCTGTGTGTTTCTGTGTGTACACATCGTGATGAATGGCCGCGTGCTGATTGTGCGGAGTCATCAAGGCCAAACGGAGTCACGCCCAGCTCTCCTACACAAACACTGCATTCCACTGAGCCTGCACACAGACCAGCAACAGCACCCAGCTCTGAGCTAGATTCAAAGCTAGTGGAGAGGTGGTGTGTCATATACAGAGTTCCCTGTTGGCAGAGCTCCCGGTCAGCTCGACATCACACTGACAGTAGGACAGAAAACAAACCACAGCAGGGACTCTGCAGAGTCTGCAGTCTGAACAGGAACCAAGAGTGACTGTCAGCAGGGTTTCCGCACATAACTGTTCCGTCACTGACTCACCTTGTCTCGTGACCAGTTTTGGCAATGTTTGAAATGTGTGCAGGAAAACATGGGCGTGGTGGCAAGATCTAAACAGTCAGAGCCTTAAACCTAAAGGCTGTTGGCAATAAGCAATAAAATATAACAACGAATATGTGCAGCTCTCAACGGCAGCCCACCAATAGAAAAGAACAGAATCGGGTTCAAATGTGATTTTTGGAAAAAGTGACGGTCCTAGTGTGGCAAGAAATGAATCCTCGGAGCTTGACTGCACCTCTGCTGGTTTCAATCCAAAACTAAAATTATTCACGCTGCAAGAAGCTGTCCCTTTAACACTTTACAGAAGTTCATGGGGGGGTGAGGAAGCAGGGGACATCATGGAAGGAGAGGGCAAATACGTGACACATACTGTACTGTACCCACGAACAGCACCTGTGGGCTGTCGGAGTAAAGGGAAGTGAAATCCTGCCTGTTGCCAACACAACATGAGGAAACCACTGAGCCTCCACTTCCTGTTGGCTCTCCATCCACCCTCCATCTGCTCGCTTCCTCTTCTGAGCAACACCTTTCTCTGACCGTTTCTGAGAGGACACCCTCGGCTAGTCTTACACGCGTACACCTCAGATTGACAGTGAAACCTGACCCTGCAGTCAATCAAATAAAACTGAAGTAACACGAAACAATAGTCAACAATTTTCCATGTGCTCATCTCCTGATTAAATAAAAATGAGGACAATATGCCTAAGCGCTCACAGACCCATAGGAATGACAACTACATTAAAGTACAACACTAAATGCAATACAGAGATGCACCGAGGAAGAGAATTTGATTTAGATTAGAACAGAACAGACTCGGAAGCTTCTAAAAATGTAAAAGGTTAGACAGTGATAGAATAATGAACCACTAACCAAATGAGTTCACTTGCAGCTGTGTACTCGTGTGTTTCAGTTCTAGCAGCTTGTTGGTAAAAAAAAGTGCTCTGCTCTCTCCTGCAGCATCCCTCTCTTTATTCTCTCATCTTTATCAGTTGTTAACATGCTGCAGAGGGGCTTCAAGTAAGCTGCCAGCATTAAGTACACACACGCGAAGCAAGAAGGGGGGGGGGGGGCGCGCACACACAGCAACGCAATCAACGCACACACACACGCACACACACACGCACACACACACACACACGCACACACACACACGCACACACGCACACACACACACACGCACACACACCTAAATTATACAGTTGCTCAGTCCTGGAGCTGACTCAGTTCACTGCAGTCTTTGATATATAATATATAACGCAGCACATTAAAGGATTCTCCAGACAGTGAACAGTTGCTTTTACTGTTGCTATTGTCTCTTGCTGAAACCTAAGGCAGCCAGGCTAATGCAGTAACCCCAACCCCAACCCCGCCCCCGCTTTATCACGACACTGTCGCTTTTGTGATCTGTGGCCCTTTCGCCAGTCTGACTGGACAGCTTCACTTCTGACAAAAGCAACAACACCGAGCACATGGAGGAGAATGACACAAGAGCAACCGTGTTATACCAGCGCTGCAGCCGTGAAGGGGGCAGTAATAGAAGTCAGACTCAGTTTTGGTGTCCAGATCACTAAGCAGATAGATCGTAACATCTAGAGATTGAGATTTTGATTTGATAAGATCCTAAGAAGTTTCCTGCTGTAGGCTCTGATTTAATGGTCAGAGCTGAACTGTCAGGCCACATTTCCATTTAATTATTTATCCTGCAGTATTTGCTATCTTGATTTATTTCTTTTATTATCTATGTGACTATTTTGTGCAGCTTTTTCCATACTATCATTCAGATGTCTTTGCATATTCTCTTATTATCCTTATGATGTCTGGCGTCACAAACACACAACCAGCATCTATGCAGTCCTAACTACTAGGACCTCACCTACTGCGACTCCTCCCACCACCATTACAGGGTTGTTAAGTGTGTCCTTCCTGGGGGACTGTTGTCTTTAGCCAACCTTTCTCAGACTGATGAAAGTGCATGTGCCCTGACGCAACGTCCAGACAAGCACCTGGGTGACTGAGAATCTTCACCCACACACATGCAATGCTGAGCTCACTGCAGCTCAACACATTCAGAGGCTTCAACACCCCTCTGCACCAATGACTTCACCAGGATTAGCTCCCTCACACACACACACGCTCACACACACACACGCAACAGCGCCTTCACCTCCAGGAAGTAAGAAATTTGTAGAAATCAACTAATGATGCACATTTTTCACTGAACAATTACAATTGATAATTATTAAACTACGTTATCTTTTTATTTGAGCTTTCAATAGTTTTCAACATTTTAGAATATGGGTTTCCCCTTTTAATTTACGATTGAATTGCCTGGACTAGGCAGAACTTGATGGGCAGGAGGGATTAGGTCGCTAAGACGGGACAGATAGACAGGTGCTGTTGATCCGACCACTAAAGCGTATCAGAGATTTGAATCAAATGCAAACAGCCACATCATAAGTTATGAACTGCCTGTTCTGTCGTCAACAGCACGTGCTGCTTTGCTTTGAATGATTTGGAGATGTCTGGCAGCACACGATGGTAGCGGTGTCAGTAGGACATTGCTGTTGTCAAGAGGGGAGACGATAGGCGCCTCCACAAGAAGAAAAGGGAAACCTGCATGAAGATGGAGAGAGTGGTCAGCAAGGCTTAGTCATAGCCAGCAGTGACTAACTTTGCCTCAGGTTCAAATAATAAATATCATTTGGAAAAAACATTACTCCAACACCATTAAACCTTTATCTATGTTAAATATTAACATCTTGGATTTAAGCTGAGAGATAAGGCTGCTCGGGTTCTCGCCTATAATAAAATAAATGATGACGGCAGAATCTAATGACGGTGGCCAAGCAGATGTAATAACACGCCACTGAACCGAACCAACACAAGATACTTGGGGTACGGGCAAAGAGACAGACTCTTTAAATCAGTTCAACAACAGATTGGAGGAATATGCTGTTGCTGAACGTCAGTCCTGCTGCTCAAATCTTCCTGTCTGTCACGCAAACAAACTCCCACATTCCCACCCACTACACACCTGCCAACTGCCACATACACACATGCACACAGGCGTTATGTAAGAGTGTGTCGGGGGCACACACTGTTAGATCGTTATAGTCACATTATACAGTTATGATCATCAATCCTATTGACGCCTCCACATCATCTGTGTGGATATTTCCAAGAGGCAGGTACAGCAAGGAGAGGTTCCCACGACAGTCATGTCCAACGAGGCGGCAGACAACACTGCAATCCACGCTGCGGCCTTCATTAGGACCACAGCTCCACTTTGTCCCTTCTATCATGGTCACGGACTACAGGCACAAAGAACAGGTATGCTTTAACTGTCTGTAGTTAAATCTCCTAAAGGAGCTTTAGTAGGAAGTCTCAAGCATCAGTACAGTTGCTATGGTTACTTGCACTTTAACATTAAATCACGGCAGAAGTCTAATTTACATGCGTTGCACTTTCTGCTGGTGTATATTAGATAGATTGAAGCAAGGAGTAAAATAAAAGCATACAATTTACAATAAATCAAAGCTGAGGTACGAAAATGTATCCACAAGTGCCCCAAATCTGTCAAATAACCGAGTTGGGCTAGACATTTCAGATGTTCTAAAAATGCTTTTAACCCACCTCAGTGCTCTGTTGGACCAAATACTGAGCATTTCAAATCAAACATGGTTTGGTCCACAAACCTAGATTTTTGATTCCCAGTACAAGACAGGTGCCAGATAAATCTAGACAGGGACTGTGACATCACAAGCATCTCCGTCGGCATCAACTAAAAGAAATGCGACAGCAACTGCAAACAGACACGTAGCCAATTCAAACAGGGACAGATCGGAACATATGTGAACGTTATGTCTCGCCACGAAATAACATTCAATAATGTTCTCGAGTAGAAGTATGGGTCTGCAGAGGTCAAAACATACTCTCCGAACAAGACAAAAAGCTCAACTTCTAGAAAACCTCACCCAGAGGACTAAGATCTTTACCAAAGGCTACACACGGTTTTATGTCGAACTCCATTATATTGGGATGAACTCTGTCCTACTAGCAGGGTAATAAAATAATGATAAAGGCCAACAGCCCTATTATAACCACAAACACTGGGGCTTTGCTGAGCTGAGAGCATCCATATCTGAAATATAGGACTGAGCTTCTCACAGCTGCCCTGTGTCCATTAATAATTGATGTGGACTTACATAAGTGGCAAAGTGTGTGCTGCTGGATCTAGTTCACAGGCAGGGATTCCGCCTGCAGAGGGGTTTCCACATTTCACTGAATTTTAAAAGCCTCCATCGACACCACAACGGACAGCGTGTTCGGTTGGTTTGTCAGGTCACAGCTGTAAACGATGTAAACCATAAACACCACAGGACATGGGGTTGAGGGGTGACTAATAGACGAGGGTAGGCAATATAATACTGGCTGGACTCTTCAGTAATAAACTGTTTAAAAACAGCAGTTGGAATAAATTAGCGTGTTGGAGAACTTGGAACCAGAAAATGGATGGTGGTTTTTGTCTAAAATGATCTGTGAGAATTCAAGTATGTGTCCAAATGAAATGGATCTAGTAGTCCAGATAAAACATGTTGCTACTACATTATACTATGTTTTCTGAGGTAAGTCGATGTGTTTCAATTCCTCCAAGTTTGCAACTTAGCTGAACTACAAATAGTCATAAGGTGCATTGAGATCGACAAAAAGATGAGAACAAGCTTAGGATCATTTCAGTTGTGTACAAAGAGCAACACAAGGTTAATTGTTGAACAGTTAAACCCCTGGAACAGTTCAGAGTTCAGCTGCAGTGGGATAGTGAAGGGTGTTCTGCCTCTGGGTGAGTCCGATCACTCACCTCTGGAGGTCTAAATCACAGGTATGCAGCATCTTGTTCAGCTTGATCTGAGGTGTCAACACTTCAGACCTCCACCAAAAACCACACACACACACACACACACCTAAAGCTACCATGACTTATTTTTTCCTAGATGCACGTCAAGGACAGAAATACACGGCTTCTTTCCTATCACAAGGAGTACAATTATGAGGACATGGAATCAGAACAATAAAGTATCATAACCAACCCAATAGGAACACTCTGTCTTTATGACACCATCATACAGCATTTAGCGTTTTAAACCTTAACCCCTTGCTAGAACAGGCATTAAACCAAGTGCAGGGGAAAGGTAATGAGTGAGGAGGAAGCCTGGGAGCCAGCCTCAGTCACCAGTGCATTGTCACTACAGCTACAGTCACATCATACATGATCCCATATGGATGACAGGTAAAACACAGAAGCATCCATGACTGGACATTACAACAAGCAGACAAGGCAAAGCCAAACCGAGCTAAAACATATCCTTCCATCGACTATTCTGTCAGAAAATATTACAGTGAAATACACAAGGCAGGTCAAAGAAGCATCATCTTTGCAGGGCCTTCACTAACAGCACCTGGAGCATCACTTATTTGAACGGATGTGGGAAATATACCTGACAAGGAGCCTTCCTGAGTAAAATACGATTTCTGACAATAAATATGAAAGGAAGAGTAAAAGGGGTTCTTCTCTTGCTGCTGTAGGAGCGTGGGCCTCCTGAGGGATGTTAAGACGACAGACACACTGTGTCAGCATACGTCACTACCTGTGGTCATCAGGGCCTCGGCAGCAGCTTTAGACACAAGCAGAGCACTCATCTGTCTGCAGGTAAACCCGACTGTCCTCAGCAGGGAGGAGGTCGCGGCTGAGGTTAGAGAAATAACATTAATCAGAGTGAAAGCCGTATTATTTTCAGACGGTATTGTTAAGGTAATTGAACAGTAGATCATAGCTGGCACTGTCCATGCACTTATTACCTACACCTATCCATTATCCTGCACTGTGTCAGGGAGCCTCAGCCAATGCCAGCACAATAAGCAGTTGACTGGGACAGTTTGCCAGGGCTGACATGCGGCATAAACATCCTAACAATTGCATTTAAAAACGACTTGGGTGCATATGCAACAGTTTGGAGCGTGTTCAGCACCAGTAAATGAGAGCAGTCAAGGATGGAGGTGCCTCTCGCCACCTACACCACCTCCTTCAGCACAACACGCTCTGCTCGTCACAGCGCTGTCTTTTCCAACACGTAGCTTTCTCATTGCTAAAGGGGCTGCTGACACTCAACACGTCCTGCACAGTTTTCACCTCTCCTCCAGGCTAAACGGCCATTTACAGCAGGCTGTTTGTGTCTGCACTTGGAAACTACGCACAATAAGCAGGCAGCAGGAGACTCGCTGTTGAGAATGGATAACTAACCCTTTTGTGCTGTGAATGTGTTGTGGTGATGGTTTGATTAAATTTTGAGACTTTACAAATTCTAGAGAAACATCACAGTTTGAGACAGAATTAGTACTTTGTTACTGATTAAAATGATCACAGTGTGAATGGCTGTTAGTCTTGGTTTTGGAGCACACCCATTCATCACCCAATACACTAGCATCAGGGCTTTCTCAATAGTCTTTAAGCTGCAATTACCTTTGTCTAGGCTGCAGGTGAGCAACGAGTGCTGCTCCATGGTTGCAAATGTGAACCCGTCTCGAAACGCACAAAGCATCCTTACACGTGACATAAAACTGCCCGTCTGGTTTATTTCCTTAATTAGCTGAATAATTCAAATGTGTCTAACCAACTAGTGATGAAATCAGACAACCTGTTTTAACTCTAATAACATCTGTAAGAGCGGAGGTGTTATTGCACCCAGCAAATGCCAACACTGCAGCTGCTACGCAGGTCCTCATACATTTATTAATGCTGCTTTAGCGCTACCATTTCACCGAGAATCCCCCGAAACAGCCATTTAGGACCGTGCAAATTCTAATACATCAGCCTTGTGCACCTTATTATTATGCATTATACTCATTAAAGCCACACAGGGACCCGATGCATCACTAACATGTTGGGAACTGTGATTTCATTAAAGCACTCCACTGGGTTTCCAATATTGTGCTGTTTGATCTGTCAGCACCTATGCAGAGCCTGTGAATCCGATTGCTGCATCACTAATGACCCGTTTTGTCTCTGACATGTAAATGGATATAAACAGGTTGATTTTTGCCGCAGAATGTCTTTGCGAAGAGCTCGCCGCTTAGGTGAACGGGCGGCGGAGGGAAACAGAAGGCGCAATGCCCTCGTTTGGAGGTCACAAGCTGAGGAGGAGTCACCATGAGCCAAGATGCGGGATCCCCCCCTCCTTCCTAACGCAATAAGGGAGGACACACCCAGGTGGAGGAGGGAGGAGGAGGAGGAGGAGATGGATGAAATGGGAGAAGAGGAGGAAACTGAGGCAAGGCTGCTGCTCAACTCCAACCGCCCATCTTATCAGATGACGTAAGGACGATTATTGGGGAACTCGGTGCCTGTTACTTATAATAAAAAGAGCTCGGCTGAGATTTTTTTTCCTCCACGCTCCGTCGTGTCATGAGAAGCAGAAGTACGAGTTGCATTAGCGGCGAGACGTGAGAACGACACTTCAACGAGCGGGCGCCGCACACGGAGCACAGATACACGATCACAGCCCAAACGCGCGCAACAGCCGCAGCAACCAGTGTCGGCTGAAAAACGCCCGCTTCGGCCGAACGTCCCAGCGTGAGACCGACGCCCGTTTGTGCTCTCTGCGGGAAAGTGGCCGCTGAACGCACGGTGTTTCCACACGCACGTCCGCGGGCGCTCCGATTCCCGCAACAGTCGATGCGTGTCGTTGCGTCGCCCGGGGAGACCCGTCATAAACAGCGCCATTGAACACAGGCAGCGCCACTCAATGTCCCCGTGGGATCGCGAACACGGAGGATCTGAAAGTGTCCACGCGATCGCGGCGCGGCGCTCTCACGTTCGCGTCGCCGCCATCGGTTCCCCCCAAAAAACGGCAACTTCCCCAACTACGGCGCGCTGGAAAACACGCCGCAGCGCACTGCGCACGACGCCGAAGTTGACACGCTATGGAAACTTGAGCGGCGCCGGGGCAGTTGTGGGTGTCGGTGTTCGAGCAGACGTTGTGATTTGTCGAGGGGCGACGCGGCGGCGTCTTCTGGCCGGCGCCGCGGCAGCGGTGGCTGCAGACGGCGGGGGGCACGTACCGCACCGGGGCTGGAACCTAGCTAACTACCGGGACGGGGGGGGGACTGTTCAACCGCTGTTCGTGGAAAACAGTATAAAATGGAGGCTGCGGTGTCCCACGAACGGCTCAGGGGAGAGTTCACACCTGTGGAAAATAAATCCCGAATTCGCCCGTAGTTGCTAATAAGTGGTCGTGAAGGTAACGGAGCAGCCGTTACCCGGATGCTAGCGGCGCGGACAACCGGGGGCACGAAAACACGTCCAGCGTTCACTTGTGTCGTCTCCAGCGGGGACGGCGTCGCTCCCGCGGCCGCCGAGCTACAAGTGAATCGGAGCAAGGCGGACTTTCAGTGCGGAAAGTTGGAGAAGGACGGCGCGGCGCGGCGCGGCGCGGACGTTACCTTGAGTCGGGGTCCTCGCGCGGCGCTCGTGCTGTGGTCGCTGCAGCGTCTTCACTTCAGAGGGGTTTGTCCATTTCCCAGCGCGGCTCCAACTTGACAACCGCAGTGGAGCGCGATGATTGACAGGCCGGGTGCGGGGAACGGGTCGGTGGCGGCTCTTTGTTCACACGCTAAAGCGCGTTTTCGGGCGAACCGCGGTCGCGCGTGACGTCTGCAGCCTCGGGGGAGGAAAACGAAGCGGGTCCAGAAACCGCCACAAGTCAATCCATGCGGGGGGAAAGAAGAAACTCCGCGTCTCTCTATTTCCGGAAATGAAAAGCAGAGCGGGGAAAGGCTATGATTCACGACGGCGGATCCAGCAGCCTGGGCGACGACTGGCTGGTGTGTTTGTGTTGCAGAGCGGTGGGTGGGACTGGGAGGGAGGGGTGGGGGGGGTCCGACACGTTCAAACGGGACCAGCGAGAAAACCCAACGCCCGGACCTGCGTCCTTTCCTGGCTAGATGGGGAAATGAGAGCGCGAGCGAGCGAGGCTGGCGCTGGAGACCGCGAGAGAGGGAGGGACCAGCCCGGGATTACCCTGTTTTAAGGTGGATCTCTGAATTAATTAGGTATTCAAGCAGAAACAGAACCTTGTTATCAGGAACATAATCCCCCTCCGCGGGGCGAGGGCGTCAGCTGGAAACCGGAGAGGGGGGCTCCACATCTGGATCTATTCTGGATGTGTGCAAGGTCGTTTGCGCCAGTGGCATTACATAATGGGTTCATTATATGTGTGAGAGAAAACCATTAGTTCACACGAATCTCAATCATTTTCTGGAGTCCGAGTCGTTTGAATAACTATTTTTATTTACCACTACAAATAACAAGAGTTCTCACTATTCAGAATAATTTGTGCTGTACAGTAATTTACATTAAATGCATATACATGAAACAGATTAATTAAAATATCCTTTTTGACATAACCAAGGGAACCAGAACCCTCATAAAGCCAGTTCTACTCAGTAACACGTATCACCTTCCTAAAAGCAAATGATAACTTTGTAAAAGTGGATCTGAAATAGACTGAGTCCACAGAATCAAACCCAGACGCATCTGCTTGTTTCGCGTGTGGAGTGGGAGCAGACGCGCGACGTGACAGGTGAGAAGTGAAATGACTCCTTCAGAGTTTGCAGGGCGCCGTGTGAGTTCCAGCTCTGGAGGGAACGCGTCCTCATGAGGGGCCGTGGGCATCACGACCGCCCGGGGGGCTTCATTTCGACTCCTCTTCGGTGATAATCTGTCAGACCTCTCCCGTTCTGTTTTAACAGCTGTGCACATCTGTTCAACGTGCGCAAGTGAAAAGCAGAGATCACATCGTTATAGATACAGCAAGAAGATGTACCGAGCAGTGGTGTGTGTGTGTGTGTGTGTGTGTGTGTGTGTGTGTGTGTGTGTGTGTGTGTGTGTGTGTGTGTGTGTGTGTGTGTGTGTGTGTCTGTGTGTGTGTCTGTGTGTGTGTGTGGTGTGATTCTCTGGTGCAGCACTAGAACGTGAATAAAGAATCTGAAAAGACATTTCTCTCGACTGCCAACTGGCCACTCAATCAGCTCTGCCTCCCACACTATGCTAATGACAGAGAGGCAGAGAGGTGGTTAGAGCTGCCATTAACAGCACAGCACACTGCTTCACTCACAGCAGATGAAGGAGCGCTACTGAATCCTGTAACTGCACCACCAGCAGCGACGGCCTCTCGCTCCCATCGTTCACCTGCTGTCAAACACAAGCAGCAGCTCGATGCTCACATGTGACCTGTTTGAGTTGATCCGGTGGCAGCGTGACCGACATTCACCCTCTTCTAGCTCAGGTTTGGTCTCCACCGCTCCTGATAGAAACACCAGACTTTCTCCACCATCTTACTAATTTTAGTAAGTAATACTAATTTTGTCTGACAACTGTTTGGTGCTAAACAAATAGTGCACAATGGTTTTTTGAGAGTCTGTTTGCTGAAAACAGGCAAACAAACCAAAGTAAACGCACCAAATTCAGGTAAATGAATGTTTTCTTCCTCACAAGCGTCCATCTATCACATGGTTCCTGTCTGAGCGGGTGGTCCTTCACCTCCCCTGCAGAGCAGAACCGTCACAACACACCTGTCCGTCCAAGGGAGAGCTGGACGTTCAATGAGAAGAGACAACATCTACACAGTGAAGTAACTGGTATCGAGAACAAACATATGGGGAGCTTTTCACTTTGTGGGGTCTAGTGTATTATGGTCTATTGTCATGGTGTCTTTCACGCTATGAACCTTCCTGACCGGGTTTCCCTCGACTTTATAATGTTTCTAACCTCAGTGGTGATCACCAGCTTAATCCAAGGTTAAGTGAGAAAGCCCGGTCCGACTCAGAGCCCAGTAGTTAACCCAACCCCTGCTCCTTGGTGCTACTTTAGCCTTCAGCCCGGTGCAGGTTTGTGAATGGAGGCGCTGATCCATAATCTCAGGCATCTGAAGCATTTATTTAGTTGCTGGAGGCGTTCCAGAGCCTGGAGGGAGAGTGTCCTGAGAGACTGAGCTGAGGGCAGAGAAGTCACCTCTCCATCTGTTCCATGGCTGCAAAGGCAGCAGCGTCTTTCTCCCTCATACACACAAACTACTTAGCCTTACTCGAACTGAGAGGGTGCCCAGGGCTCCCCCCCAGCCCCGAACTCCAAGAGCATCACCCCAAATGAAGGCCAGAGCCAGTCTCTGACTCGACCCTGGTCTGGTTTTGATTCCTAGTCGCCCTTTGAAGCTGTGAGGGTGCGGCCAAAACAAGCCCACAATCATGACCCGCACAGACCAGACAAGACATGCACACACACACATATGCCAAAGAGTCTGGTTACTTGAAATATTCCCAGAATGTGTCTTTGACAGCCAAAGTAGCCAGCACATAGCTCGCATTCATTCTCTGGGAGACGACTGAGCGCAGTGATGAAGCATCCAGGAATGCAGACGGTTTCCTGGACCACTCATCACTCAGTGACAGGTCTGGTTCACTCAAGCGTCTTCCTGCTGTAAACGTCCTGTTTGCGTTATCAGATCCATCATTTTCTGCCTTCACATTGGTCAATCCCACTACTTCGTATTAGTGGAAATGAATTTTTTAATGATTCACCAAAACTGCCCGGTTTATTACCATAGCATCATTAGACGCATATAAACGCTGTGATTAATTCCAAGTATTACTGGGAGGAATCCCTGGGAGTGTTGGAGGAATAAAGGAGCTGGGAGCAGCACAGATTGAAGCGGGCCACTGACTGATCTTGTTGTCTGCAGTGTAATAGCATCATACATCACAGTGATTGTTATTGGTGATCCTGCCCTGCAGTTTCATAGACACAAAAGACTGATTCCACCTGCAGCTCAGCTACTGCGGCACCGAGCAGCTGGGGCCGAGTGTGCGCAAAAATCACTTCATAATTCTGCTCAGTTTGTGAAGGAGTTAAAACAGGACATGCGTCAGTTGTGTGTTTCACACTGTTTATCCCTTTTAAACATTTCGTGAATACTCCAGTGCTGACTGGATTCACCAGCCGGCCGCTGATGGCCGGTCATTGATTTAAATAACTTCACAAGCTTCTCCATTCAACTTGCTCCAGTTAGTTCATGTAGCCTTATTGAAACTGTGCAGGTAATGATTAAACAAGGAGAGATCAGATCAGTTTGTTTCCTTTCATTCGCTCTGATGTCAGCAGTTGTTCATTAGTTCCTTTAAAAATACCCTAAATGGAATAAATGTAGTGTTAAACTTTCCATCAGCGATGATGTAATGACGATGAGTCACTTTGTCCAAAGTCCCAGTTGTCCTTTATTGTTCTAACGTGACCAACTTTTAAATTCACATTCAGACTTTAAGTGGAGAGGAACAGCCAGTAGCACTGATTTCCATCCTGCAATGAGTCGACGTTTCCCAGACCAACTTTTTCAGTTTCCATGTTAATTATGGAATGAAGGCTGCGATTCAGATCCATCAGGCTTATGTAACGCGTGACTTCCTGGGGTCAGGATCCACCTACACTCCAGCGATCTGACAACACGCAGCATTTAGACAACTACTTGAGGTGGAAACATATATCTCTCCATATATGCACTGACAAGAGTGACTGGATGCTGTATCCATGGCTACCTCCTCACGTAATCTGTATTATTTATATCACAAAGGCTTTGCTGTTTTTTCTCCACATGCTTCTGTGAACATGATAGCAGAATGCACAGATTCACATCTAGCAGACGAGCCCAAACCCAAATGTGCAGGCGAGCTAAATGCTAACCAGGTAACTGCTCAACGCGATGATGCTAAAAAGCCCACTGACACTCGCTGACTAGGAACAAACACAAAGTACAGTGAGAGTCTGAGCAAAATGTGTTTCATCAAGCGGGTCATAGATTGGAGCAGATTCATCAGCACAGACGCGTATACGTATTTATCACCAATTACGTATAACTTCACCAACTCACTGGGTTTTCACACGCCTAATGTTTTCACACCATCTCGAGCCCAGAGTTGATGAAGACATAAGGTTCAGGTGAAAGGTCAGCAGCGGTCCATACAGTCAATGCTGCCTCAGATTGATCATTGATCCCTGCCGTGCTCTCCGGGAGTCCCCTGTCCTCCTGCGTCCAGCCGTCGTGTGATGGACGGCAGACGGAGGAGTCCCCGCTCTGCGAGGCTTCGCTTCCCTGACGGCCTGCTGGCGTCAGGTCGCACCCTGTCATTACTGATGCTCCGAGCAGGTGAAACCTGACAATTACACGCATTATACGACTCTGCTGCAGTGAATAATTATAACATTCACCCAGATTCCAAACCCGGTGGAATGGATGTGCCTTCGAATGTTAGATGAACAATAGTTTTCCAAGGAACTTGTCTTCAGCTTCACAGTGATAATCTGAGTCATCATCGGTGTCTAAGGTCGAAAAACAACGAACGCCTTCGGATGAAGGTGAATCTACATATGAGAGATGTTTTTTGTGACTGTAAACAAATAAAAGCATTGATGGCTTGAACACACTCCCACTGCTCAAACCCATCACACAGAACCGGACCTCATCAGCGCTGCGGCTCTGAGCTCCAGCTCTGACCACCACATTAACCACGGGACGTTTGCTGTTCGCTCGGGAACTTGCCGCGCACTCTCTGCCGGCGCCGGCTCCTCACACAGCTCGGGTTTGATGTTATAAATAGCACTTTAAACGCTCCCACAGTCAGATGTGATTTGATCAGCTGATGATCAGCTCCGTGTTCCAAAAGAGCATTACTCGAAGGAATCGCATGTGTTTCAAGGCAGATAAAGGATGGAGGATGAACCTGCCTTAAGCCGTTGAGCTTAGCTGGAAACCTGTGTCACACGGGTTTAATTTAGGACAAATGCAGGACATATATGCATATGTCCTGTGTGTCATATACTGTATGCATATGCATATATGACATATGTGTGTTTATTCTATTTCATTACATTTATTCATGTGTCTTGTAACAGATTCTTGGTCTGTTTTGCTGCAGACACTGAACTGGTCTGATGATGTGTTGACTGGTTTATGGCTCTGCTCCTTCTGATGTGCTGCAGCGAGGCAGCAGCACATGAGGAAGAGCGGCCAGTTCCTCGACTTCTCCACCAGAAGTGTGGAATGGCAGGTTCATAGTGTGTGTGCGTGTGTGCGTGCGTGCGTGTGTGTGTGTGTGTGTGTGTGTGTGTGTGTGTGTGTGTGTGTGTGTGAGTGTTGTGTGTTTTGTGCGTTGTTTGTGCTGTTTTTGCTTTTTTGTTTTTGTTTGTTTTTGTTTTGTTGTGTTTTTTTTTTTGTTCTTTTTTTTTTTTTTCGTGTGTTTTGTTTTGCGTGTTTGTGTGCTTGTTGTGTGTGCGTGTGTGTGCGTGTGTGCGTGTGTGTGTGTGTGTGTGTGTGTGTGTGTGGGCGGGCTCTGGCCTTTTCCCCTCCTCTCCCACGTCCTCCAGCTCTGCCGCAGCATTAGCATGCAAACAGCAGCTGCAGCGCTGCACCCCATCGCTCACTTCAAACACCAGCACAACCTCAGCTCCCACACACACACAAACACACACACACACAAATACACACACATGCGCACAACGCCACGCTATGACCATGTACATATAGCACAACAGTACACCAAACAGCACTTTGTACATGTCAATGAGATGTATTCATTTGACATTCAGCCCACGCAGCAAGTGACACGCGCACACACACACACACACACACACACACACACACACACACACACACACACACACGCGCACACACACACACACACACACACACACACACACACACACACACACACACACACACATTTAGCAACCCACACAGTATGAACACTGTACACACACCTGAGCGCGCAGACCCGTCGCTAACCTGCACTGAGTCTGTTTCTCTGAACAACAAGTTCATCTGTTCAGGAGATTTTCTTGTTTCTTCACTTTTCTTTCCAAAGCACAAAATGAAACAGCTTCAGTCTGAGACATTTTTGCAAGACATATTATTTTAACTGCAGGTTCAGATTTTATTTCTTCACTAGAAAATGATCAGTGTTTTAAACACCTTGACATGTTTACGAATATAATAATAATCAATGTTTGAAACACATAAACTAAATAAATTAAACCAAATCTGGGCAGGAGTCTGATCTGAAACCATGAGACAAGGACGTTTCGCGCGTCACTTTCGTTTTTCACAGGTAAATACTGGTATTTATGTCTCTCCTCCACTTAGTATTGCATTAATAATTATGCATAAACTCTGCAAACAGTGAACATACAATCTGTTTTATATTTATCATTACAGAAGCTTAGTTTGTTTTTAGAAGACACAGTACAAATTTATACATTATTATACATTATACAGTAACATATTACAACATGGGAATAAATGAGGGTACATTGTTGAAAACTGTGGCATTTCTGCCCCCAGAAAGTACCTGGAACCCATTTGGCATCAGCTCCTGAGCTGGTTCTGGGAACCGATCTGTGGAGGTGGTGGAAACAAAAACATAATGCTCTGACGACAGCTACCTGCTCAGTTATGGATCATTGAGCTCCTGTTATGGAAAATTACCAACAGCCCGAGAACACCTCTGCTGCTCAGTTTGGGCCGACTCACCGCTGCAGTTTGGTGAATGGACGACTTACTAGGAATCCAGACGAAATGTCAGCTGGGCTAAAGCGGTCATCCGTTACACTCAGGTTTAGACCCGAGTCGCCGCTCGCTGCCGCAGAAACCGCAGCAGTGTCCTGAAAATCATTCACGAACAAAAGCATGACTTCTCTCCATGATGGGAGCAGGTACGAGACAAGGCACCCGTGGTGGAAATCCATACGTGCACATGCAACTTCCTTCTACACAGATGGTGGCTGCTAATTACACCTCCGTCTGCAGGTAATTAGCAGGCATGTTCAGATGGAGCTGCTCCTTTATTGAGCTAACATATGAGGCAGGGGTCAGTGAACGCAGCGCTGCTAACGAGCACCACGTCTCACTGTACATCAGCCTACAGTAATGCATGAGCGTTACATAAGGGCCACATTAACGTGATCATGTCTTGGCCCACTTCACTCAGTAACATTACAGAAACATCTGCTCCTCTGTTCTTCCTGCTTTTATTATAAACAACGAGGAAGCGAACCAGCAGCTGTTTTGTTTCCTGCTGAAGCAGAATCCGTTTGTGGAGTCGGTTTGTGACGCTGAGGATCCGACAGCAGGTGAAACTGAACAGCCTGGACTTTACTGCGGTTACAGCCTCTTTGGATGTTAGTTATTGTAAAATATTGCTGAAAGGCAGTGGGACAGTTAGATTAGCTTCAGAAACCTTGAATGTGTGGGTTCAAATGATCTCACATTTACCAACTGATCACCATGAACCTCTGCTTGTATCATACATACACCTTCGACTGCTTTATATTGAAGTGACAGATTTTAAAATATTGATATTTGCATTACATTTTTTTATTATAATAATATAAAGTTAGCATCTGACAACACATATGTACAAGATTTGAACTTTGCGTTGAATGAATCCCGAGGAGCCGAGGAACGAAGGGACACATCTGGGGACGCACAGGCTGGCGTCGATGAGATCATCTTTCAGTTTCACACTGAAATCTCACTTTTGTGAGTTGTTGTCAACAGCTGGTAGCGAGCAAACTTGGAGTCAAACTGTTTCCATAGCAACACGATCCATTAAAACAGCATATAGCTCCACACCAGCAGCTTTTAACTGAGCAGCGTCTGATTGTATGAGCTGCAGTGTGTGGAAGAGAGGGCAGCTAAAAGTGTGTGTGTGTGTGTGTGTGTGTGTGTGTGTGTGTGTGTGTGTGTGTGTGTGTCCTACAGGTGCAGATACTGTATCAATAATGATTAATTCAGTAATGAAGCTAATTGTAAATTAAACTGTACAGCAAACATTGGAGCCAAAACGGAGCCACACACACACACACACACACACACACACACACACACACACCGTTTGAATCAGATGTGACTGTGCCACCTAAATCATGTAGGCGCTGCAGCAGAGTGTCAGATATCGACGCCATGGCAACAACACAAAGCTGTGTGGTTACATAAAGACGATCAGAGCGAAAACACAGACTGATCAAAACCAGATGAAGGCCCACCGAGGAGCCGCTGCCCCCGTCTGAGCTGCACTAATCTTCTGTGGACAGATCTGATGTCAGACCCCGTTTAGCCCCTTCACGCATCTTCAGAATCTTCTAGGAATCATCATTTTAACACGTACACGAAGCATTAGAGGCAGAAAACAATAGTTGTGATGACAAAAGATGTAAATGTAGGCGTCTTCGCACGGCGCGTGAGAAGTGTTTACATTGCAAAGAGCCTTAATTCATGTGTGAAAGTGTCTCCACATCGTCTGTGCTACACAGTCATATTCATATTTGTAGCACAGTTTAAGATCAAACGTCCGTTATCGCTTTAAAATCCTGTGACAGGCTCTGAAACTCACGGTTTGGACCCTGGATGGACTCTACATCACGTCCATTACTGGTTTGGGCCCAGTAATGCGCCATCAAACTAAACTGGCACCAGCCACTGGTTTAAAACGCACTGCTCATTTTGCAGACATCTGCATTTGGAGGCTGCTTTCAGGGTTCTTATTTCATGCTGTGTCAAACGCCATTATGTTCACACTGACGCATTCAACAATGCGCTCAATATTTTAAAAAGATTGGCTCCGAGCATCAGGCAGAATGATCTACGCCGCTGGAAAACGGATGTAAGCACACAGGCGGTTCCTGCAGGAAGACGTTCATAAAGTCAGCTTCCTCTGAACCACAGTGGAGACATGAGTCACTTAAGGAAATATGGAAGAATCTGACAAACCCAAAAAAGGCCGGTGACAGAAAGAAATGACATCAGAATCTCGTGTTTCTTCTTGATGCAGTGAGTCTTTAGGTCCAAACTCTCCTCCGTCACCCGCGTCCCCCTCTGTCTTTAGAGCAGGACTGTTGTCAGGCTCCGTCAGTGCAATGAGCCGACGCACACACACACACACA